>NW_024423786.1:11477865-11534675 GCF_017311325.1 Ursus maritimus
ACCCTGCTTTCAGCAGAGAGCCATGCAAGGGTAAGGGTTGCACCTCTATGAGAAGGGGACTGGATGCGGGCATCTATTTTTAAACATTCCTATCTTCTCTAAGCCCCTTCAGCCCGAAAGCCTTCAGCCCTAAAATAGAGTTCAAACATTTCTGTGCAGCAGTTAGGCTTAGAGGGTTGTTTTTTTTTTTTTTCTTTTTTCCCCCCTTTCTGGTGAAGTATTAAATTCTGCTGCAGTTTTTCTGGCTCTCCTTGCCTAGGAAAAATCACAATGAACAAACCCTGCTTCCACATTAGAAAAACATTATGACTATAACGGCCACATGTCCCAGTTTGTTCTGGTTTAAGCCTGCTGCCTTGGCATGATTATTAATAGCACCCCTCCACTCTCAAAAGTATCTGGGTTTGAACAATAAATTATATGGCCATTCTAATTATTTTGCTATTTACCAGTCTATTACAGCAGAACAGATGGAAAAGTATGTATAGTATGTTATAATAAATGCAATGATAAATGGTAAGCATGCACTGACACAAATAACAGGGAAGGCACACTTTGTAAGATGTTTTAGTGCTAGACTCCATGAAGAAGTAACATTTAAGCTGAAGTATAAGCAGAAACCACCAGAGAAAATATGGTCAGCAGACAAGGAGGCAGAGGAAACAGTTTATGCGAAGGCCCTGTAGTGGGAAATGGTTTGACAGGTTTGAGGAAATGCAAAGCGGCTCAGAGTGGAGAGGAGACAGGGATGGTGGCTTGAACCTGGGCGGTCTCAGCACAGACTGTGGGAGCCACAGGTAAATCTGGAAATCCAAGTGGTAGGACTTACAGATGAACTAAAGAGTAGTGAGGAAGAGAAGGCAGACAAGGATGATTCTAAGTTTCTAGAAGAAACCCAGGAGATGAGGATTCAATTTGTACTGCTTTCTCTACATTCTTAGATACTTTAGTGAAATCACTTCCCTTTGGGACCAAATTGTCTTATCTGTTGAAAAATGATGGGCCCAATGCTGTCTAAACACCCTGCCTCCTTGACAGTCTATCATTCTAAATTGCATTTCTGTGGCTTCATATGCATATGGGGCTATAGCCTTTCACACACAGGTGTCCTTTTCAAAGATTCAATACAATACCTCTCTCAACAGGTAAACTTACCCTTCTGCACATTTTCTCTGTGTATTTCCTCTAGGTTTCTCTCTATGGTAATGCATTTCTTCTCCATCTCCTTTAATTCTGATTCTGCTCCTTTTTCCCTTTCACACCTGGCAGGGCTCTCCATAGTTGGGAATGAAGATTGGCATAGATATTCCAAAATCAATTGTTTTTTAGTACTCCTCCTAAACACACACACACAGAAAAGCAAGCATTAGCAAGCAAATGGGAACCCTGACATAAGGTCACCTCCCACTAAATTCTAGTTGGTGAATCTCCCTGGAGTAATTTGATTAAACACATTCGATTTACTTTGCAGAGACAACCACGGCTCCTACTGGCATTCACAGACTCTGAGGGAGCTTTCAACATTTAACAAAATGTGTTCATTTATTTAGCAGAGCTTTATTTTCTCCAAAAAATCATGTTTCTGTTACTATAGTGGATTCTTTCCAGGTATCTAGAGAATTTATAAAATAAGACCAAAGTGAATGTATGTGCATGTGTGTGCACATACACATAAACGAGTATATATACCACTGTTACTTTCAAGGCTAAATATTAAAGTACATTTATCAACCATGCACACAGCGGTGCCGTTGGGCTGACCAGTAAATACAGACACCTTAAGTTTCCAGTCTTCCAAATTTTCCCAGAGGAAATGCCCACACTGTAAAGGTAGAGTGAGAGCATTGTGAACAGACACTTTCAAAGTGTGATCTGAAGACAACTTGTATTGTAAAAAATCTAGGTTCCTGAGTCCTATGCTAGAATCATGTTAAAATTGAGTGTGTGTGTGTGTGTGCGCGCGTGTGTGCGTGCGTGCGTGTGTGTGTATCTAGTAGAGCTTCCTAGGGTTTTACATGCATAGGACTCATCTGGGCATCTTGCAAAAATGCCAATTCTGATCCCCGAGGTCTGGGGTGGGCCATGAGATGATACATTTCTCAAAGCTCTCAGGTGATGGCCATGGGCTAGTCCATGGACACACTTGGAGGAACAAGGCACAAGAGTTTGACCACAGCTGTATGGTGTAGTATTGATGTGCTGCCATTGGAAGATTTCTCCTGCCATTTCAAAGGTAATTGGTTCACTGCTGAAGGCCTGAGAAACAATACCCAGGGGAGAATGTTTCCACTAATAGGGCTCATTAGAAAGGGTTCAGAAAACAATACGATCATTTTTACAATTTGAAAATGCCTATTCAATCTACCTCCATAATACATCAAGCATACAGAGACTCAGCAAGGCATCACCTACCTGTGACTCTTTGACGCCCAATTTATTTCCTGAGCAATCTTCATTGAGCATTGTCTATATCACCTTTCTTCCTATGACAACGAAGTGGAAAAAGCTGTCAATATGTCTTTCTAGACACTGATCAAGGAAAATGAAACTTCTCAACACTGATGCTTAGCTTCCCAGCATTGATTATCCCTCAACAAAATAAATTCACTCTTTAAACAGACAGTCTCCTACATCAAAATGGCTGGGGATGGCAAGAGGTGCCTACAATTTTCACATTGACTCTTAATCTAAGTCATATGCAGCTCTGTTGCTGTCCTGTTTAACATCTGAAATTGCTAGCTCCGAACCCTTGCACCATTTTTAAGGGAAATTGTTGCATCTGAATGGGCTCACCAAATCCTATACATGTCAATCTTTTGCATCACATTAACTGCAGTTGTCAAGAAATATAAGAAGAAATAATATTTATCAATTGTTAAGTACATATACAGCATTTGCATCCTTATCTGGTGTAATCTCCACAGTAAAACTCCATGTGTGTAATTTTGTCAGTTCTCATAGACAAAAAAACTAGGCCTAGAGACTGCAATGAAACTAGTAATGATAATAGAATTCAACCTAGCTACCTTATTTCTAAACCCACATTTTTCCTTCAAAAACTGCCTTCTTAGATGCTAGAATTAAGTGAGATGAGATGATATTGAACACTTATAAGGGCTTTCCAGGAAACATTTATGTAGGACAAATTTGAGCAAATGGTCTTAAAGATTCTTTCAAATCCGAGTGTTCTAATATGTCATGAGTACAGGAGTAAAATGTAATACACATTGTGAATTGCCAATACTGTATTTCACTGAATCATGCATACATTTAAGTAAATTGACAAAATCTTAACCAGATGAGTGATTAAAGTTAGAAGGAGCTAAAACAAAACAGATCTCATCCTATAACATCAAAAAATTTAATAAGTTCAGGAAAAATGAGACCTCACCATTTGGTAGCAATTTATATGAGGAAGACAAAAGAAACAGAAAAATCTGTATATAGCTGGTCACGAATTCAAAATGATCCAGTAACAAAATAAGTTGAGAGCACCTTAGGTCATCTAATGAAAAAGCAGGTATCTTGTATCTCCAAGAGGGTAGTGTTACTAAATTTGAGGCTGGTTATTACTATAAAATGTGTTTAACTAAAGTAAATTCTCTACCTTTCAACCACAGACATCTCTAAATTAAAACAGTGTGTTCAGTTCTTGTACAATAGTAGAGTACATTTTTTAAAATCCAGATCAGTTGATCATGTCTAAAATAGTGTAAGGCAGATTGCAAGCTCAGTGTTGATGGGAAAAGGCAGGTAAGATACATGAATACAACTAACTCCATTGAGACTGGAATAAACAGGAATATGTTCTACTTATGTAGAGGAAAGTTGACCAGCACACCAAGTACTCTGTGTATTAAAAGCAATCAAAGTCAATTTGTGAAAATACCAATGAACAGAATGTCCGCTTCTCTGAAGATGTTTTGTATTATACAATTTACTGAAGAACCATTTACCAAATTACTAATTCATCAGAAATATGCTTCTAATAACCAACTTCTAAGGATTAGAGCTGCATATTATATTTTCAAATCAGTCTGTGAAATATTTTTTTATAATTTGGGGGAAATGATTTCCTTCTGAATTTTGGTTTTAAATGCCATGCATTGTCAAAAATGTCAAAGCTTTTATAAATGGCAAGTAGGGTATGCTTCTCTTTTCTAACTCATTTTTAATCTAAACCACTAGATTCCCACCTTTCTTATGCATGGGTTTGTTTTCTTGAGTGGGACAAAAAGAGAATAGTTAGCAACAAGTTCCCAGGGAATTGGGACTGGAAGTTTGTGTGTCAAACAATGAGAATAACAGGACTCTCACAAGGTTGTTGCAAGAATCAAATTAGGCAAGTTATATTAAAGGTCTGAGTACTGGGAGGCCTGGATGACTGTCGGTTGGGCGTTTGACTCTTGATTTCTACTCAGGTCATGATCTCAGGGTTCTGGGAAGGAGCCCCGCATTGAGCCCCTCATTGAGGCCTGCCTAGGGCTTCATATTCAGGGGGGAGTCTGCTTGAGATGCTCTCTCTCCTTCTCCCTCTGCCCCTTCCCCTGCTCATGCACACACTCTCTAAAATAAATAAATAAATCTTAAATAAATAAAGTTCTGAGTACTTAGTGAGAGGGCAATAAATTTATGTTAAGACTTGATTTATTCATTTTCTATGGAAGAATACTAGGTAAGGTATTCTTCTTTTATTTAAAAAGCAAGGAAAAGTTTCTTCCATGCTAACTTTGCATTAAATCTCTATCTTTCATATTCCTACTCTGCATAGGGATGGTCAAGTTTGGTAATGCTAAGAAATCTGCATTATGAATAGAATGAAGAGAGCTAAAATATTTAGAACTGGAACCATAAACAACAACAGCATTCTAGAAATTAAAAAACGATTAAATATGGAAAAACTTGTTTTTTAAATGGATATTCAAATAGGTGGATAGGTTTTGAAGGATATATATAAGTAGGGAGAAAAGAAATGAAAGAGAGCATTGAAGAAAGATAAATACAGTGAAAGAGAAGATTGAAAAGTGAAGAAACCAAAAATGAATTTCAGATGGATTATACCTTGAAATGTTTAAAAACCTCCTCTAAAACTCTTAGGACAAGATATGCTTAAGATGCTGCTACAGGGTAAGATTTTCTAAAGAATCCATTAAAAGCACAAAGATAAAGGAAAAGATTGGTAAGTTTAACTCCATAAATGAAATACTTTTCTTAAGAACAAAGGACAGCATTTACCAAGCCCCCAGATTAGCAGCAGTCTGAGAGAAGAAACTTGTAACCCATATCATGGATAAACAATTGATGGCTGTCACATTTGAAGAACTCATACAAATTAATTAAAAAAGAAAAAATCAACTAATGATACAATAGAAAAATGAGCAAACAATGAATGAGCAATGCTCGGATAAAGAATCCTGTTTGGACAATAAATGTAGAAACAATATTAATCTCAGTAGTAATCAGGGAAATGAAAATTTTAAAAAGGTAACATTTCTCTCCCATTAGGTTAGCAAAAAGTGAAGGAAACTGACAGCACCAAGATTGGATAAAAATGAGGGAATAGCGACCCTGTAGCTTATACACACCTTCATAAAGTCTTTAGAGAATATCTTGCCAATATCTAGTTTCAATCTTTGTTGTCTGCCACAAAAACTCTTCCAGAAATCCATATGCAGACATGCACAAAGATACAGTTTGCAACAATATTTATTGTAGCAAAATTTTTAAAAAATTGACATCCATCTAACAGGAATAACTAATGGAAAATCCAAATTGTGTCATATACATACAATGGAATACTATGTAGCAGCACCGTGAAGGAAATCTACAAGAACCACCTTGAATGATTTACAAACACAGTACTGAATTTAAAAAAGGAAATTTTCATGATATATGCACCATGCCATCAATTTTGAACAATACTAAAAAATTAATAAAACATTAGTATGTGTTGGTCTTTGAGAAGCTCTTTTGGAGTAAAACCTAACACCTAGACAAGAAAAAAAAAAATTAACTTCAGTGTAAAAGTGACCCAGAGAGAGATGCAAAGGGACTTAAACTATTTTTCTCTACATATAAAATATTTTATTCCTTCAAAAAATCATGAAAAATTTATATTAAACTATTAATATTTTAATATTAGGGCAGGTTCGTGAGCATTTTCCTGTATTTCTCCTGACAGTTTTCCATATTGGAAATATTTGCTATATAAGCAAAAATGGAAGGGGGGAAAATGAGAGAAAAAAAGGGAAGGGGTGATAGTATCAAAGAAAACAAGTAGTCAAGAGAAGAATTACAACTAGGAAACAAGGAATATAAGTGAGAAAAAAGAAAACAGGGGAGGAGAAAAAGAAAATGCAGAATTTCCAAACAAAGTTAGCTGCAAAAACAGACTCTCACCCTGCTCCCATTTCTTCTCTTTTCTCACATCTGTTTTCCATTTGCCCCAGCTCTTCTTTCTCAGGACTTAGAAATAAGAAATATACTTGAAATAAAGCTATTTTGTAACCTATCTTTTATACACAAACATGTTCATGTGCCAAATTCTGAAACAAAACCTTCTGCAAAAGTGCTACACAAAGTAATTGCTACAGATAAGAACAGAAATTGATCATGTTTAGACACTTGTATAGCAGTTTGACAGAGTAAATTTATGTTCCTTGAACATAACAATAAGGAGTGTCGGCTTGTGTTTTATGATATTTTAATTTCATTGTTCTACCATTTTTTTGTTTTCTATATTTTACCAAAGTATCAGCCTGCAGAAGATTGGAAATTAAAATAATAATAATAATAATAATAATAATAATAATAATAATAAAGAGTTTTTCAACAGAGATTGAGAAGCACTGCTCTGGGGATCAGAAAAAGAGAAGGAATTGTTCCCTTTGTGGGATGTGTGTACGTGTGTGCCCACGCATGCATCTTTGAGTTTATGGAGGGGCCGCTGCTTCTCAGTGCTCTCCAGAGTATTTCTCTTTGTTCTCAGATGTAGGTTAGTCAAGGGTTAACCAAAGCAACCCAATGAACAACAACAAAAAAGACCTTTACTTTAACCATTATTTCAAACAGAAATTAGCATGTAATTTAAAAACTACCTTTATTAAGGATTAGGAGAGAACAAAACCATCCTCAAAAAGAAATAGCTAAGGAACGTGGAAAGCCATCCTGATGTCTGCATGAAACAAAATCTAGCCCATTTGGAAGGCTAGTGTTGGCAAGTTGTGGGTTTTCTCTCCCACAATGCATCCTGTTCCTGTGACTGGTGCAAGAAAGCTCTTAATTCAGATCATGAGGTGATGCCCATCTGGTTCTGGCTTTAGCACCCACTTCTTGAGAGAGGCTGACCAGACAGGACAAGATAGCAAGTGGTTAATGGGGCAAGCTTCAGCCCCAGATACAATTTGATTTTGTGACTGGCTTTGACAACTTTAGACATTATTATGGAAAGGTTTTATAATCGTTCTGTGCTTGTTTCTTAACCAATAAAAGGGAAAATGAAGATAATGAAAACCTACATCATAAGACTGCTATGAAGATGGGGTACCTGGGTGGCTCAGTCAGTTAAGTATCTGTCTTCAGCTCAGGTCATGATCCCAGGGTCCTGGGATCTGGGATTGAGCCCTTTATCGAGCCCTGCATGGCTTCTCCCTCTCCCCCTCCCCCTGCTCATTCTCTCTCTCTCTCTCTCAATAAATAAATAAATAAATAAATAAATAAATAAATAAATAAATTCTTTAAAAAAAAACACAAAACACTGCTATGATGAAAGAAGAAGCTCATATGAAAAGTGCTCTTCTTAGTGACAGAAATAGTCAATTATTAGTTCTATTACTATTAATATTAATATTAGTAATAGTATCTATGTCCATATCCATCCCCTCAGGGTCATTGTCAGAATGAGAATAATCTAACTCTACATTCACATGAAGTTAAATAAAATATAAATTTTTGGCAATTTAAGGTTGCATGTGACACATGCAATAAAAGCAACAATTAAGCGAATGCAGACAAACCATGTTCTAGAATTTTACCAACTATTCTTATTGAACAGTCTATAGACATTGTAAGCAGCTCCAGAAGTCAGATCAGGAATGAATGGGTAAACTTTATAGGGTGAAAGATTTTGAGTTCAAAAAAAAAATGCCATTCTTAAATACTAGAACTCCAAAACAAACCAATGGATTGATATGCAAGGGAGTATTTGTATGTACTCCATTGCATGTATATATACACATATACATATATATGAAGTGCGTGCACGCACACACACACACACCCCACATACAAACATTTTTCCAGTGAGAAAAATAGAGAACATTAATATATCAGGTTATATGGAATGCTTTTCATGTAGTATATTATCTCATTTGGCTTATCAAAAGCATGTAGTACTAGCAATGTGTCATAACCCTCATACATATAAGGATACTACATCTCAGAACTTTTAAGTAACTTGGGGCACCTGGGTGGCTCAGTGGGTTAAGCATCTGCCTTTGGCTCAGGTCATGATCCCTCTGTCCTGGGATCTAGCCCCATGTAGGCTCCCTGCTCAGTAGGGAGTCTGCTTCTCCCTCTCCTCCTTCCTCATGCTCTCTCGCTATCTCTGTCACTCTCTCTTTCTCTCTCTCAAATAAATAAATAATACCTTTAAAATTTTTTTTTAAAAAAGAACTTTTAAGTAACTTAACCACAGAATCTGAACTTGAATAGAGGCCAAGCCAGGCCTTGGACCTAAGGAAATCTCAAGTTATTTGTTGCTATGTTGTTTGCTTTGACAATGGGCCTTCTTTCATTATTTTTAGATGTTTTTATCATTATGAGGATGCTTTTGTTCTCCTCCCTCCCCCATGGAAATGCGACAGTGGCTGGAGACATTTTTGGTTGTCATAATGTGAGGTGGAGGTTTACTAGCACACCTAGTCCGTAGGGACTGGGAATGTTGCTGAATGTCCTACGTTACACAGGGAAGCTTTCAGCAACATGCACTTATCTGATGCAAAATGTTAGGCGTGCTGAGGTTGAAAAATCCTGCTAATTCTCTTGAAACTTCTTCGAATCTTTAACACTGGCTTCTTCCACCAGGCTTAGTTGTATGCCATTGTCAAATTTAAGAATATACCCATTGTGTTTATATCTACACTGTGTCTAGCTTCTTTTTTTCTCTTAATGTTCCATTTAGCTTCTCCTCTTCAATGTCTCTTTTAAATTTTGCCTTCCTGCAACAACCAGTCAAACCTAGTGTTCAACCTGTTAAAACATTGACCAACTTTATTATCATTAAAATGCAATAGTTGCAAATTGTGAGGGATTTATTTTATATGTTGACATTTTCTACTCACAAGATAAACTTGGATTCTAGTTGCTTTGGGGGATTTTTTTCTTTCCTTTTTTTTTTTTTTTTTTTTTTTGAGAGAGAGAGAGAGAGTGCTCAAGTCTGCGGGGGGCGGGTGGCAGAAGGAGAAGGAGAGAGAAAATTCCAAGCAGGCTTCTCGCCCAGTGCAGAGCCTGACAGTGGGCCTTGATCCCAGGACCTTGATATCATGACCTGAGCCAAAATCAAGTCAGATGCTTAACTGACTGAGCCACCTGGGCACCCCTGTGGGGGAATTATTTCCTCCCATTTGCCTAGTTGTTCTGAGAAAAGCAATTCCCCATGTGAATACCTGTGATACAAGTCATTGGAAAACTCTAAGCATCCTGTTTTTATGCAGTATCATCACTTGAAAACTGCCCACCACAGTGGTTGTGTCATTTTGAGAGCAGGAGTGGGAAGGCATCCTTGCATTTCCATTCCTTAAGGCTTCATCAGTGCAAGACAATTCCCCATGGATTTCCACCTCGTCCGTGGAGACTCAAGCTTCAAGTTGCATGGAACTATGAAGGCAAAATGAGAGTGACTTGAAGGCATCACCAGATCTTCCTCACTGATAGAAACATGCCTTAAGACAAGGCTGTAGCTTGGCTGAATGTTGGAGATGTAGTAGGCACAATCTGACTTTGGCACCTCTATCATTGGCTATATTATCATAACTGAAGCATTACACTATGGGGAAATGACATTATTACCTTCAACTGATACTTCTCTCAACCACCAAAAATAAGACATTCCTCATTTTTGAGGAAAATTGAATGATTTAAAAATCTAGAGCTTTTCATAACCCAATAGAAATGTGAAGGTGGAGTTTCAAGAAACTTGAAAAAACAAAAATAAGAGCTACTTTTAAAGAACTTAACTTAGTCTTTTACATGTGTAGTCTCTGAATATAACAAATGTTAAATAGGTATTTGTTAAATAAATCTACTCATCAATCAATGAACTACAATATTCCAACAAATTACAACTGGTCACAATAATACCTATCCATGTTTCAGCAAAGATCCATCTTATTAAAATGTTAAGAGCTAAAATGAGATATTAATAATAATATCAAACATAAATCATAAATCATAAATAATATCAAACATAATAATATCAAACATAAATAAAGTGTACCTTTCAGGCTTATTTTGTGTCAGACACAGTGTTAAATACCCTATATGAAGAATCATATTCAATTTACACAAAAATCCTATAGAGACTGCAATAATAATAAATTCATTTCACAGATGAAGAAACATGTTTGCTCAAAATGTCAAACACATAGTGAGTTCATTCACAGCTGGAATATGAACCCAGGTCCACAGGAATTTACAGCTCATCCTCCAAATCACTATGTAATTAGTTTAAATGGGTAAGTTGTACTACCTCAATTTGAATTTGCACTTGTTGAGTAAACCAGTATAGAGGTACCTGTCAGAATTCATTCTGTAGTACTCACTTCACTAAAGTACCAACTCAGAAAGTCTAGATTGGCCCTCAAGGGGCCTAGAACCATGCACAACAGCCAGGAGGATTCCATCTGAGGCATCCAATCTCCCACCTGCTTCAGTGGCTTCTTTCTATTCTGTTTCACTCATATATTCAAGAAGCCCATGGTTATGTTCCTGAGAATTTTGAAATTGTTTTTGTATTTTACCTATGACTGGTCTGGATTATCCCTGGGACTCTCAGGCTATACTTCCTTGTGGACCTTATACTTTATCTTGGATGGTCGTCAGCTTTGTAGAGGCTGAACTGAATCCCACCTAACAGGTCAAACGAGAACCATCAGTTTGAACCTCATACTCATGAAGAGTTCTGAAAGAGTTTTGACATTGTCTATAAAATAGGAAACACACTTGCAAGACTGAAACACTTGTAGGAGTAAAGGATAATATGCTCATCATAAACCATTAAGCATATGCTCCATTACCTAACCCCACCATTATACTAGTCATAATTTTTATGAATTATGTAATTATCATGTGAATTGTACAGTCATCATCACATATTATATTTTATGTTAAAATTGTTTACATGTTAAATGTAGCTGCTTTAAATTATATCAGCTTGATAACAACAGATTACTTCGAATACTCAGATTATTATTCATCCTGGATAAATGAATGAAGCAGGCCAACTGCATGTTCCAGAGCATCATGCACTCAGTTGAATATTTGGTGATAGAGACCCAGAGGTCAAAGTGAACTTTAAACACAAACAAGTATAGACATTTTTTAAAAAAGTGTTTGCAAAGCTTAAAAAATCCTGGTAGAATAAAACAAATTCCAGCACGACATAAAAGACAAATGCCTGTGGAGTCCTCAGAAGTTCAACTGGACCTGAACAATGTTAGTAGAGAAATATGGGACAGATAAGATCAGGCACTTTCTATTGTTTTCTGTTTTGTTTTGTTCTTTAAAGACTTTATTTATTTATTTGAGAGACAGTGTGAGCATGAGAGAGATATATATAGAGAGAGACAGCATGAGTGGGGGCTGGGGAGAGGGCAGGAGGAGAGGCAGAAGCAGGCACCCCGCTGAGCAGGAAGCCTGATGTGGGCTGGATCCCAAAACCCCAGGATCACAACCTGAGCGGAAGGCAGATGCTTAACCCACTGAGTCACCCAGGCACCCCATTCTATTGGTTTTAATGTCTCCTTTTGCTCATTTATTAGTCAGAACAATTGTTTTTATGAAAACTTCATAATATATCTTTGTAAAGTTTGTTGAATATAATTATGCTGAAATTGATATGCAGTAAATTAGATTGGGTTCTCTTTCTATAGTGTACTTTTTAAAAAAATATTTCTTAATATCCTGGATCAGGGGTCAGCAAACCTTTTCCGTTAAACATCAGGTAGCCTTTTTCAACAAATGGTCTGGAGAAATTAGACATCCACAAACATTAAAAAAAGAAGAACCTTGACAAAATTCTCATCTTATAGCAATATTAACTCAAAATGGATCAAACGCTTAAAGGTAAAATGTAAATACATAAAACTAAAAAAAATAATTTTAAGAAAAATCTTTGGGACCTAGACAAAGAGTTCTTAAACTTGACATCAAAACTGTGATTCCTAGAGGAAATATTGATAAGATGGACTTCATCAAAATTATAAACATCAGCTCTGTGAAACATTCTGTTAAGAGGATGAAAAGACAGGTTATAGAGGGGAAGAAACTATATTCAAACAACGTATCCTGCAATGCATTAGTATCTAGAACATATAAAGACCTGTCAAAAGTCGACAGTAAAAAAAAAAAAAAAAGGCAATCATTAGAAAATATGCAAAGGACTTGAAGAACCATTTTGCCAAAAAGAATATAATGATTGCAAAAAAGCACATGAAAAAACATTAAACATATTTAACCCTTACAGAACTGCAAGGTAAAGCCACAATGAAGTATCACAGTCACTTATCAGAATGGCTAAAATAAAAAGTAGTGAGAACATCAAATGCTGTCAACGATGCAGAGAAATGGGGTCATTCTTACATTGCTTACGGGACTACAAAATGGTTCAGAAACTCTGGAAGACCATTTGGCAGTTTCTTAAAAACGCTAAGGACTATTTGTAAAGAATGGGTGAGGATAAGAAAATGCACTAGCAAAGTAAGAAGTCTTATTAATAACCGAGAAAGGTTAAAATGGCAACAATCCATACACTAATTATTTTTGTCATATTCCTTATGATCATACCTGGATGAGCTGGGACATACCCATCTATTTAAAGGTGGCTCAAGTAGAGGCAAGCAGGTCAGAGATTGTTATTTTAAAAGTTCTTTGCTACACTGTGCCACACACTAGATACATCCGGACAGATTCTTCTAAAGCACTTAGGCTGAGAAAAAAAACTAATTACACGTTCAGTTTTTTCAGAAGAGGATTACAAGTTTTGGTTTGGGTTTTGTATAAATCTTTCCTTCTGTGAATCCAACAAATCTAGCCATGAAGGGCATTTTGTATTTATTATGAATGATGACCTCCTAAATTCCTTCCTACATATTACAAGTCCAACTCTCACCCTGGACCCTTTGGCAGAGCACATTTTCATTCATCTTGGAACAGAATGCCCTAAACCAATGAAAGAGAAATGAGGCAATCAAATAATGCCTGTCAGAAAGCGAAATATGCACAGCATATTTCTTCTCATTACTGCATATTATGAGGGCTAGTGGCAGAGAAGAATATCTCTAGTCAGAGCCACTTATATAGGAATTTACATTTAAAAGTAATTGCTATAGATCATAATTGGTTGATTAGGTGTTCTCAACTCCTTAGGCCCTTTTCAGACTTTAACTACATGATACATGCCAGGCTCTCAGACGGCCAATTTGTGTAAAAAGAAATGTAATTTGTCCCTTACAAAGTATCAGGGTAGAAAATGTTATCCCCTACTTCACATCCTCCCAGACCTCCCAGTTATTGTTTTCTACAGTAGGAGTCACCGTCTACCATTATGAGAGTTTTGACATGGAAATATAAATTATGGAGTGGACCCCAAATCTGTATAACTTGTTTGAACTATTCCACAGATTGTTTTTTTAAAGCCAGTCATATTATTTATGTAATCACAATTTTCCATGCCATATTAGTGGGGTTCATTACATCCCTCTTGGGTTTTCTCTCTTCTTAAACTACACAATCTCTAGTATGTTTCATATGGAAGTAGGAGGGTTGTCAATTATGCTTCTATATCCCATCAGGGGGAGAAAGTATCTCTTCAGTCTTCTATTGCTTCGTTTTTTGCTGCCACAAAGTTTCTTCATCAACTACGGGCTCTGCCTAGCCTCAGATAGGAGGAGGATCCACTAGTGAGGTGATACTTCAGTGACATGGAACTGAATCATTGATTCCCCAAGGGAAGGCAATTTTACTTCCTCAATGCCAAACTCAGACCAAGGTATCCTGCAATGGGACTCTTGGAGTCCCAACTCAAACTGCTGAGTTCCAGTTCCAATTCTCATCACCAGGTCAGGGAAGCATATAAGACAAGAACAGGATTGGTGTTTGCATTCTATATTTATTGATGCAGAATCCCTTACTCCCTTTCCTCCCCAGACATTCATTTGTAGAAGTCAATCACATTTTTTCTCAACAGTTAAAACTCAATAGGGCTGATCATACCCATTTCCCTGGACAATGGGTCCACTTTTCTGAGATGTCTTGAGTAATTCTTAGATGATCTATTCTAAGAAAAATTTCCCCAAGTGATCCCATGGTAATTTTTCCGGTACTGCTCTTGCTTAGAAAAGAAAGAGAGAGAAAAATAAATCTATAAATTTAGTCTCTATGAGGGCAAGTTGCTTCAATGTCCATGGTATTATGTCTAGGAAAAAAAATTCCCCTACAGCAAAAATACATTCCATAAGTCTTTTGGGCCTTATTTGGTGCTTTATTAATTCATACTATTTAAATATTTATTTATATGCCACTTAATTTTACACATTTGAAAATATGATTCAATTCATTATTTTTGTTTTTGCATCACTGCCTCTCAATGAAAGTTAACAAAGGGCTCCCCCAACAGAATACTTATTTGTATTATGGTTGTCAACATGTCTGTCTTACCCAGGGAATTTCTAGGCAGGGGCAGTGTAATTTTGTCATGACTCTTTTGTCCACAGCGGTTGGCATATTGCCTGGCACATTTCAGTCATTGTTAGCAAAATATCTCCACTTATGAATAGACAGGAGGAAAGAATGGAGAGAGGAAATGAGGGAGGGGAGGAATGGAAGGAAGATGGCAGGAAGGGAAGAAAAAAGGAAGGAAGGAAAAGTGGAACAAAACAAAGGAAGAAGAAGTAGAGGGAGAGAGGAAAGAAAGAAGAATGATTTATGCCTTTGGATGAAATCATTAGTCTGTAGGCATCTTCTGATCAAAACTAAAATTCTGAGAAGTAATAGTGATTATAACCATTAGTTATAAAAAGTTTGCTGGGGAATGATTTATCTGATTTGTTAGTAGTGAGAACAAACTGAGTAAGATGGATACCAGTAAGTGTAGCACTCAGTAAGATACCTGAGCATGGTGGGGGGGAAGGGATGACCAGCAGGCTTCAGTCCATGGACTTTTGTACAACCAAGGCCAGTACGAGATTCCAGGAGGAGAGATGAATAGGAAAGAGGGAGGAGGAGAGATAAAAGATCACAAAAGACAGATAAAAAGACAAGTCAGGTACCTGGGTAGCTCCATCAGTTACACATCTGACTCTTGATTTCAGCTCAGATCATGATCTCAGGGTCGTGAGATTAAGCCCCATGTCGGGCTCTGCACTCAGTGGAGTCTGCTTCTCTTCCTCTGCCCCTCCCCACTTTCTCTCTCTCTTTCTCTCTCTAATAAATAAATAAATCTTAAACAAACAAAAAAACACACAAAGCCCAAAAAGACAATTCAGGGTTCTCCAGAGAAATAGAACCAATAGGATATACAGAGAAATAGATGTAAGAGGTTTATGATAGGAATTGGCTCACATGGATACAGAGGCCAGGAAGTCTCACAACCTGCCATCTATAAGCTGGAGAACCAGGAAAGTCAGTAGTATAACTTAGCCCGAGGCTGACAGACTGAGAACCGAAGGGTTGCTGGTATAAGTCCTAGAGTCTGAAGGTCCAAGAACCAGGAGCTTCAATGTCCAACACCAGGGACAGAGGGAAGTCTCAAGAGGGGAGAGAGGAAATTCATCCCTCCTTTGCCTTCTTGCCGTGTGCAGGCCAAGGGATTAGATGAGGCCTGTCCACAAGGCTGTATCTGTTTACTCAGTCTACTGAATCAAATGCTAATGTCTTTCAGAACACCTTCAAAGACACACCCAGAAATAATGTTTTACCAGCTCAGTATCCTTTAGCCCAGCCAAGCTGACACATAAAATCAACCATCACACTCTTTCTCATATCCGCCCATTTATGACTGTGAGGCTTTGAAGTAGCCTGTTCATCACAGTGTTCATCGCACAATGCACCCTGTCTACTTTTGTTAGGCAGAAAGAAGTGATGGAAGACGGCAATGATTTAGGAGGAAGATCAGACTTGGAATCAGAAGAGCTGGATTTAGGACTGCCTCCTCCACATCCTGGCTGCCTGCTAACTTATCTGAATGCATAAAACGTGCATAATCATAACAGACCTGCTGGAGCTGTTGTGAGCACTGCATGAGAGGATACACCCGAAACCTCCTGATGAATGACGACGCACTAGGCAGACCCAAAGAGGTATTGCTGTTGCCCAGAGATAATTGAGAATAAAACCATTTTCGAGAGACAATTGCAAGTTTTCACACCTTGATCTCATATGTATAATTTGGAAAATTATAGTGTGTGGTTAGTTCAGACACATAGGAGCTAACTACTTGTCTTTGACTTTCAAGGATTTTGGATGAAATTTGAAACCAGAGGGGCACAAAGAATTAGCTTGGGGAAAATGCAGAAATAATACCTCTCCGCTGATAAGAGCAAATACATTTTACCTGTGAAATCCCCCACTGTGAGAAATACCATCACATTCTGTTTGCACAGGTAATTCACTGATTGTGAACCAGAAACTATTGTATATCCCAGTTTCTGGGGAAAAAGAAAAAGTATGCTTTGGAGCCACCAGTATTTGTCTTTCCCTTAAAAGAATAGACAGTTGATTTGTCAAGTGAAGTAGGAAATAGGCTACTTCTCTTTAATTCTCCCAATAATTGTATTGAAAACTAAACAAGAAATGTATCTGTTGAGGCTCTGAAAATTAAAAGATCAGTTCCACAAGGGCTTTCCAGAAATGAAACTTCTTGCAGAGCTAGCTACTCCTTCATACTTACTGAAGTCACTTGTTGTTAAACATGTCCATTGAGTCTCCTTAGCAAGTGTGGGGTAACGGACAATACCAACAGTCACTGTAACTCAGCAGTTCCAAGCACAGACTTCACCAACCTCAGGTCAAGCTTTGATATTTACTATGCAACTGTGAGAAAGTTCTTGTAGCTTGTAAGCCTGTTTTCATGTCTGTAAAATAATCGTGATAATATCTACTTCAAGGTGACGTAAGATGAGGCAGGCAGAACATCTGCCACAATTGGGGGCATAGAGTAGGAGCTCTGCAAGCCTTGGCTATCAACAAACAAACCAAGCTCTAAGCATCTAAGCGTATGCTCCTATGTCAGCCTCATGTACTACTACAGTTCAGGTAAATTTTATATTCAACTCTATAATATGTCTCTGCTTGTTTGATTCTAAAGAGAAATTTCTTCCAGATCTTCAAGCAAAACTAACATTCCAGAAAGACATGTTTTGATGGTCCCATGGACCAATTTATGTGCTCATTCCTGAAAGTTGAGACAGGAAAATAGACATTTTGGCAAAAATCAATTTTCTCCTGATAATGAAATAATATCATTTCAGAAATTAACTCATTTAGTGACTTGAATCACATAACATGCCTGGAAAAGGAAATGCTTGCCATTATTTGAAGGACTTTGGGAATCAAACATGTGGATTGAAACAGACTCTGCCACCGACAAGATAGAGATGTTGAGCAAGTTTCTTAACTTGTCTGTCTTGTATCCTCACACAGGGGTAATGATGTTGTGAGGATGACATGAGGTAACTCCTCCAGTAGTGTCTAGCACAATGCCTAGAATTTAACGATGTGCCCAATAACCAAGAGTTTTCTTTCTCTTTCTTTCCCAAACCGGTTCACAGCCCAGCACCCCTAGAGATTAAGTCAGGGTAGACTTTGGACAGGTAGATCTTCACAAATGGAAGATCGATGTTTCCGTTTTATATAAATGTCTGTGTCCAGAAATAATAGTGCATTTTTAGTGGTATTTAGTTTATTTAACTCCATTTAATCATCCCAGAAAACTGTGAGGCAGCTCTCAGTATCATTCCCTTGATAGAGCTACTGAAGCTGAGGCTCAGAAGGGCTAATAATTCACCTACCAGCAAATTGGTGCAGCCACTGTGGAAAACAGTATGGAGGCTCCTCAAAAACCTAAAAATAAAATTACTCTATGATGCAGTAATTCCCCTACTGGGTATTTACCCAAAGAAATGAAAACACTAATTTGAAAAGATCTACAGATCCCTATGTTTATTGTGGCATTATGTATAATAGCCAAATTATGGAAGCAGCCCAGGTGTCCCTCAACAGATGAATGGATAAAGAAGATGTGGTGTGTCTACACACACACACACACACACACACACACACACACACACACACACATACACATACATGTATATGTACACACACACAATAGAATATTACTCAGTCACAAAAAAGAATGAAATCTTAACATTTATAACAACATGGTTAAATCTAGAGAATATAATACTTAGTGAAATAACTCAAAGAAAGACAAATACCATATAATTTCATTCATATGTGGAATTTAAGAAAGAAATAAAAGAAATGAACAAAGAAAATAAAGAGACAAACCAACTGCCCCCCCCCTTAAAAAAAACGATTCTTAACTGTAGTTTACACACCGATAGTTACCAGAGGGGAGGTGGATGGGGGGATGGATGAGACAGGTGAAGGAGACTAAGAGTACACTTACTGGGATAAGTACTGAGTAATGTATAGAGTTGTTGAAGCACTATATCGTACACCTGAAACTAATATAACACTGTACGTTAACTGTATTGGAAATAAAATAAAAAATAATAATAATTCGCCTACTGTGTCCCAGCAAATAAGTGAAAAAGTTAGAATGCAGACTTGAATCGCTCTGACTCTTGCCCAAGGTTTATGTGAATTCTTATGTTATTACTGAATTTGAACTGGACTCTGGCCAGTATTTCTCAAAGTAGAGCCCTTCAAATCACCTACATCAAAAATAACTGCTACTTGTTAAGAATTCAGATTCAGGGTCTGTCTCCAAAAGTAAACTGAAGCAAAATCTATGGGTTTTGAGGCCTGAAATTTTACTAAGTTATGATTCTTCTGTTAGGTATCAAAATCTTTGCTATAGGTTATTGCACATGTCTATCCTTAACCTCTGTCCCATGGAGTCTAGTACAGGACCAGCCAGTTGAATTCTGGTTAAGTGACAAATGTTCACAGAGTTTTCTTAGATAGATGATAGATAGATAGATAGATAGATGATAGATAGATAGATAGATAGATAGATAGATATAGATATAGATACATAAGAAACTACACGGCCCTAAAACTCTTTTGGTGCCATAAGCAGAATAGCAGATCAGACTTTTCGTCTATCCTTATCTCCACATTGCTGCCCATTGGAGGGTTTGACTGAGGGTGGGAACCCAGAATACACACAAAAATACATCGTCCATTGAAAATATTGGAGCATAATTATCTTCTCCTTTATATTACATTAGGAGACTATTTTTCAAATACAAGAGAAAACGTCCCTGTTAAAAAAGGGATGGCAGACCTAGGCTGCTTGCCTGCCTGCCTGCCTGCCTTCCTTCCTTCCTTCCTTCCTTCCTTCCTTCCTTCCTCCTTCCTTTCTTCCCACAGCTTTTCTCTAAGTAAAAGTATATTGTCCAGTAAGTACTTTATATTAGTAAAGTTAAAGCTTTCAAATGTGGAACAAATATATCATGCAGACTCTAAAATACTGCTGTGAACTGGCAAAAGGCAGTTTGGGGTTTCAGGTGCTGGAAATGTACTGAGGCATATATTTTAGAGTCTGTGCTACCAAAAGGACATCTCGAGGAAACAAATAGATCTATTTATCTTAAAGCCTGCCTGGTCCAGCCAGCAAGATGTGATTTGCTGAATGACAGGGCTTATTTCTATGAACTAACAAAAGCCAGGAAGGAGTCATTAGGGAGTCGGAGATTGCAGAGTTTCCATTCCAGACCTCAAAACTACATACAACAAATGCTGAAAGGGAAAGATGCAAAGATCAAGAATCATTGACTGGTACCTTTGTGAAGGCACTCTCAGAACTCAGGGAAAAATAGAAAAGGCTTCCTTCTCCACCCCCCAGAGGCTGCCTGACTCAGTGAGTTGAAAGGCAAGGCGGAGAACAAGTAGCTTCAGAGGACTGATTCTGTTCATCACATGATCCTCCCTAAAGACCTATGGGTCCTGCAGCTTGCTAATGGAAATTACTAAGCTCACCATCCTTCTGTCTCCTCAGTTTGGAGGTGAGTGTGAGTTACTGCTAAAGGCATCCAAAATACACTACAAACAAAGGTTGAAAAATATTTTCAGAAATAAAATGGACTGCAGTGGGTATTGGCAGAATATCACTCTCAGTTTGTGAAGTGGATATCAGTTGACCCAGGCCAATCAATGCTAGTCATTCCCTTTGCAAATAGTAACTTGTTCCAATCCTTAAACAATCAGCACATGGCATTCACCCGTTCAGAATGCTAGGTATTTTTAATCTATCCATTTATCATCTATTTTTCTAAACATTGTATTTTGAAAATTATCAAGCACCGAAAACCATTGAAAGAATTTGATAATAAATGTGTATAGCTACCACCTACATTCCACCACTAATATCTTATTGTATTTACTTTACCGTTTATCCATTCTTCTATCTATCCATCAATTCCTCTTATTTTTGAAGCATTTCAAAGTAAACTTCAGAGGTCAATGGAGTTTGACATAATTAAGTGTTCAATTATAGTTTTCTTCTTTTTGTATAAAATTTACATACAATAAAATGCACAAATCTTAAGTATTAATTTGCAGCATTTTGACAAATACACATCTCTGTAACTCAAAATCCTATCAATATATTGAATATGACAAACATCCAAAAAAGACTTCTCATATCTCTTCCCAGTCAAAATCCACCAATGCTACTCCAGAGGTAACCACTGTTCTAATCACTCTCCACCAGAGACTGCTCTTCATAATCTTGATCTTTATATAAATGTAATCATACAGCAGGTACTCTTGCGTAAGGTTTCTTCTAGTTAATATTATTTTGGGGGTTTCTCCATATTGTTGCATGTGACAGAAATTTGTCCTTTTTATTGCTGAGTAGTATTTCATTGCTTACCCATTCACCTGTTGCTTGATACCTGGGCTGTTTCAGCTCTTCGAATAAAGCTATCAACATGGTTTTACAACAAGAGGAACACGGGTGCATAGAAAAGTCTACCGTACCTGCCCCAAAATTCTATCATTAGGATTGCTAGAATATAATGATAAAAAGCAGGCCAATTTTATTAAATTTTATTATTGTTTTTAAATTCTCACTTACTATCTGTACCTGGGTGAGCTGTCCTCACTGTGACATCAGTCTGTCTTAAAACACTGCTGACTGAAACCATGTCTGCTTGGTTCATTTTTATTAGTCCATTTTGTGGCATAGTGTCTGACATACCTACAGCTTAATAAATATTTATCGATTGGCTAAGTGAATGATCTGCCCCTGACAATGATAGAAAAAAGCAGTAGAATTCAAGTGACCTTTCTTGTTTTTAAAGCCTCTTTTATAACCTGGTATACTTCAGTGTAAGAAAAATACGTCTGGGGGCGCCTGGGTGGCACAGCGGTTAAGCGTTTGCCTTCAGCTCAGGGCGTGATCCCGGCGTTGTGGGATCAAGCCCCACATCAGGCTCTTCCGCTATGAGCCTGCTTCTTCCTCTCCCACTCCCCCTGCTTGTGTTCCCTCTCTCGCTGGCTGTCTCTATCTCTGTCAAATAAATAAATAAAATCTTTAAAAAAAAAAAAAGAAAAGAAAAATACATCTAAGTTGCAATGAACACTTTACTTTTATGAAAATAGTTCTCAAAAATTGTCTTGGAGGTTTTGATTTTAGTCTATTAGACAAACCATGTCTTACGTCATGATATTTGACATTAGTTTGATGTAAATGACATATGGCCACAGTTCATTGAAATTTAAAATATATTCACATCGAATGAGACCTTCCCAACCATTAAACTGCAGCTCTATAAAATAGCCAACATTTATTTTCCTAAGGTCTTCAAAGGAGTTTGCACCTGTATAAGTAAATCGCTTAAGTTTGAGAAATTTATTTTGGAATATTGTGTTTGCCTATTTTCAGAGCTGTTTTTACAAGTGAGAAAGTCAATTTAAAATGTCACCACATCTATGAACAAACCAAAAATGGTGTCCTTGAAATTATACTGAGTCTTAAATGTGTATAGATAAACAACCGGCAATTTATTTGTAATTAGTATTCTGCTATATTTGGAATCTTCATTTATCACATTATTCTGGCCTCTCCCTTGTGGTTTTTCAACAAATAAATTATTTTATGGTCATGTTTTATTGAGGGAAATGACTAGCAAATGCCCATGAAACGCAGAACTATTTCTTCGGAATGAACACAAAATTACTTCTGAAGATTTAAAGACAAAATTTAGCATTTAATTTTTGTAACACGAAGGGCACAATTACAGGCTCTGCAATTAAACAATCTGTCCTTTGGTCCCAATCTCACCATTTTCTGTGTGTGAACTTGGGGAATTTACTAAACTTCTCTGTACTTCAGTTTCCTTTTAAAATGGAGGCAATACACAGAAACTTATCACATGGCTGTGAAGATCAAATGTATTTCTGCACATACCATGCTTAGTCCATGAGGACAGCTGAGTGCTGGGCACAGGGAATGTGAGGATGCTCTCTCTCTTACTATTGTTGCATCTTTGGCCTCATTTTCCCCCTTGAGGGCAGAGACGTATTCTCCACATCTTCTACACCTTCAAAGGGCTCACAATTAGTAGGTACTTAATAAACACCTATTGATGCATACCCATTAATTCACACTCAACAATATGTTACCTACCCCTTCATATGCTAGAGCCTCTGTTTCTTTCAATGCTCGACATTCCACAATCTCTCTGCAAAGTTCACAACCGAAGTCTGAATTATTTTGAACATTTTTTAGACAAGGCCACTGAAGCTCTGAAAGACTTGGTGCAGTCTAATGACTCTGGGTCTCAAAGGCTGTCTCTAAACTTCACACCCTATTCTTTTGCCATTAAGCTGTAGCTCAAAAATATGTGTTTGGCAATAAACAGGGTCAAGGTCCTTTGACTATTCAACTGCTGCAAATGCAATAAAGAATTTTAGTGCATCTAATAAATATTTCGTATAAAAATTTTGATAGAAATTCTCCCACCTCAGGTTTCACTTAAAAATTGAAAAAATAAACCTATTTAGAATACAGTAGTTTGTCATTTTCAGTAAGCTAAGAAAACTGACTTCCCAGAAGTGAAATATGCAAAAATTGCCTGAATGTTTGAAATTTAAGACCTTACCTGTTATCCATCTAGGCACCCGCATTTCACTAGCTTTGATCTCACGGGCAAGATAAATTCTCCAAAACACACTGATATATCTCCAATGAACAGAAAATTCCCAAATTTATTGAACTGCTTGTGTTATGGCATTCGATTTTTGTGTCGCCACTTTGCCCTCTTAAAGATTGTACGTAGCTCGAGGGCTAGACAAGTGTAGTACTAAGATTCATTGTCATACATGCTTCACTGAGTCAAATTCAATGGTCAAAGGTGGAAGGTGAAAATAAATATGCAATCCCCAGGTGGGAAAGAGAAGCAGTGAGGCAAAGAATTCCTGAGTCATAAATCTTTGCCCTGTCTGACAGGCAGGGAGAATGTAAGCTAATGAGGTGTAAAAGGTACAAATCCATTTCTGGATTACTATTTGTCTTCAGAATCATGGATCAGAGGTGCCCCAAGTAAGCAGGCACAATCTGGCTAGACATTCATAGCTCTAAACATTTTCCCTGGCACCTTCCTCATTGAATGGGTAAACCTTCCTTAAGTAAAATATAACTTCTATGTAGAGTAGGAGGAGCTTTGTGTCAGGATTTATGGTCCATAATTTTTATTTTTTCATGAACTAAGAATTTAATATAGAAGAGAGAAAAAATTTTAAAAAATTAACATTTCTGAGTTTGAGTTTATGACTTAGAAACCATCTGATGTCCTTCTGTGATAATTTTGTAAGCTTCTCACTTAGGCAACATCTTTTTAGGCACCATGCATTTTTCAAGCAGGTCTTTTTATTTATTCTTCTCTGGGATAAGACAGATTTTCACAAAAATTAAGTTGGGCTGAAAATGACATTATCTCCAAGAGTGGACTCATGTGTACACATTATTTAAAAATCCTGACAGGAGACCCAAGTAAGCACAGAGTCATGTAGTTTCCTTTCTTACCCCCATTGTCCACTCTTGGGTTAGAGCTGTCCCAGAAAACAAGAGTGAGATGTATGCAGAGGTGACTTCATGGATGTGCAAACTGGGCACTATTGACTTAATGCTCTGTTGCTGCAATTCGAAATTAGTAATAATTTGTTAGTCACACTGGTGTTTTGTGTGATGGGACAATGGAGTATGCAGATGAGCAGAGAAGATACACACAATATGCGTGTCTGCTGCTGTTCCTTGCTATCTTATTTGGATGTAGTGGTGCTGATGTCCCATAAACACAAAATTCTGGTGGATCCACACTATGTGGGAGTTCAGCAAGACTCAAAGACTGTAGAAGGGAAGCATGTTTCTTATATGAGTGTGTAAGCACGGTACTGAAAGCCTTGAGATGACACTTTCTTTTCAAACCAGAACATGCTTTGAAGATAGAAAGAAATCATTCTAAGAAACAAGAATAGTTAAAGAATCCTATCATGTATTTTCTTTCTTTACTTCTCTGTATCAGCCAACCACTTATGCAAAAATGGTGACACACAAGGAAAGGGGAACAAAGGCAACCCATAGTTTCTCTTCCTTTCATTCCCTCCTTATTGTTTCAGGCCAGAAATAGTGTTTTAGAATGTGCACCTATCAAGAAGAGGTGTAAAAACAGTTGAGTTAGTTTTTTCTGCAGTGTTTCTATTTTTCTATTAAGAATGAAGTACATATGTATAGATGAACTAGAAAATAGAAATTGTATAATTTTGATGATCCCACCTATGAATTAAATGCTCCTATATTTTCATTTAAAACTAGCATTGCCCAACATAAGGATGAAAGATGAAAGTAATAATTTAAAATTTTAATTTTTCTATACATAGAAAGATACTAAAATATCAAATAACTATGACAAGATAAGAAAGACCACAAAGAAAAGGGAAAAAGCTTTATATGTTTGTGCCTTTAATGGCATGTTTTACATGCTTCTTTTTTTTTTTTTAAGATTATTTATTTATTTATTTATTTATGTGACAGAGAGACAGCCAGCGAGAGAGGGAACACAGCAGGGGGAGTGGGAGAGGAAGAAGCAGGCTCCCAGCGGAGAAGCCCGATGTGGGACTTGATCCCGGAACACCAGGATCACGCCCTGAGCCGAAGGCAGATGCTTAACGACTGCGCTACCCAGGCGCCCCTACATGCTTCTTAAAATGAGATCTGCATTCTCATTTTGCACTGGGACCCATAGGACAAATAGAAATAATTGAAAGTGTCTTGTGGATCCAAGAGAAATATATCGACTATAAGGTGGATAGTTTAGGTAGGAAATTTCATATAATCTTACCTCTCCTTCAAAACTGGATTCTGCACATATGAGTTAGTAGGCCTCATTCTGCCCCCCTCATATTCCAAGCTCACCATCACTACAAATTAAACTCTACTTTGAATATTAGTTGATCAAAATCAAGAACAATGAAGCATTGGTACTTCTGTTTTCAGGGGACTGGGATAAAAGAGATTCATATGGTGTCTGAACTCGGATCCTGACAAATGTTTTAGTATTTCTTTCTTCTACACTACTCCTTAGTGTTCCAAAAAAAGTTGAGTTAGGTTAACTTGTGGCCACTGAGATATATGACAGTTGGTAATGTGGATTTTAGCAGATTTCTATCAATCTAAGTATCATATTCAGACACAAGACTGCATCTATCAGCAGTCCTTTATGTACTTTGGGGATGCCCATTATGGGCCCTGGGCATACTTGATTATTATGCTTAAAAATACTTAGAAAACACAGATGTCTGGGTGGCTCAGTTAGTTAAGTGTCTGCCTTCAGCTCAGGTCATGATCTCAGGGTCCTGGGATCAAGCCCTTCATCAGGCTCCTTGCTCAGTGAGGAGTCTGCTTCTCCCTCTCCCTCTGCCCCATGCTCATGCTCACTCTCTCTCACTCTATCTCAAATAAATAAATAAAATCTTTTAAAAAGTATTTAGAAGAATAGTGAATAGAAGAATAGTATTTAGGAACAATAGTGAAATGTGATTGAACTATAGGGAAGGATTAGAAGTTGGCTAACAAGCAAATCCCAAGGGCCCATGCCCTTTTGTTAGAAAGCTAATGCTATATAACATCTGTTCAAATATTTGCTGAGCAACTGTTCTGAGAAAGGTATGGTAGAAACTCCAAAAAGGGCAATGATGGAAGAGGTCCAACGAGTAAGAAGAGATCTGGGGGTCATCACATCCTTCTGTAGAAGTCAGCTTCATTCTCATCCCAGTTGATAACTCTTTTCCCCTCCATACCCTCAATAAGATAGTAATCACAATAAAGCCAGAATAATTATAATAAAACAAGCAAAGGACATTTTTGCTGAGCAACATAGACCCGATCAAATACAGAGACAGAAAATACATGAGAAGAAAGAAATCATCAGGAGTTAGAGTTTAAATGCTTTAATTGCCTATCATTGTATCTCAGTTTTGGCTATTACATAAACTAAAAGACAGACAACATCACAAGAAAGACATGCATGGCTGAAATAAACACCTAAGCAAACTTTCCCCCAACACCTATACCAAACTTTTTTTTTCTTTTTTAAGATATATTTATTTTAGAGAGAGAGGGAGTACAAGTAGGGGGAGGGGCAGAGGGAGAGAGACACAGAGAGAGAGAGAGAGAGAATCCTCAAGCAGACTGCCTGCTGAGCATGAAGCCAACTCAAGCTGGAACTCATGACTCTGAAGTCATGACCTGAGTCGAAATCAGGAGTCATTCGCTTAACTGAGCCACCCAGGTGTCCCACCTATACCAACCTTCTAAGAAAGTCTTTGTTTAAAAGAAAAGGTGAGTTACTTGACATAAGAAATAACATGGAGCCACCTTGAGAAGGACATAATAGGTCCAGAATGCAAAAAGAGGGAATGAGGTATAAGAGGATTTGGGGGTTTGACAAAAAGATGAAGTCAGATGATGGGACAAAGGAAGGTAAAGAAAGGAACAGAAAGGAGCAGTTGCTGTGAGAAATACCACTGGGGGAAGATACAGTTTTTACAAAGATAATTTTAGAAAGACCCTCTGTGTACTATATGATGCTATTTCTCCTTTGTTATCTCTTATAGAGCCCTTTGTGAAGACTTGCATGATTTTTCAAGGACTTAGCAATTTCCATGTGAATTTATTTTTGGACGTGACATGTTACCTTCAGGTGGTGGCTGGTCATATTTATGTTAAACAAAAAACACAGTAAAGAAGATTGATTTTGTCAATGTCTTTGGTAGGGTATGTTAGAAGTTAAGAAATTGTCAACAAAGGGGGAAAAACAAGCAAAGAAATTAAGAATAGACGATCGCAGGAGGGTAAGAGCAGGGCAGGGAGTACCTGGATTCTATGACAGAATTCTGGGAATTTATAGGAATTTAGAAAAACTCAAGAGTGGGGAAGAGTTAAATGCTAAAGACATCCTTTTGACCTGCTCCAGGTACCGCAGTCCAGTCTGGAAGACATCTGGTGTTGGAATTCAGGCAAATTAATGGACAAGATAAGCACAGAGGTGTGAGGTTCAGGTTTAATCATAGTTCTTCCACTCTCTGGTTGTTATTTAATGTCATTTGAGAGACAGGGAACCATCTATCCTTGTTTATTTAGGGGATAAAATGAACAAAAATGTATATTAATGCCTTAGAACAGTATTTAACACTGCCTTGATAAATGTTAATTGCTACGATTACTTCTTGAGAAAATATTGAGGACAGATTTTTTTCCAGAATTCAGATTCCAGATTTTAGAAAATTAATACAGAACATAAATCACCAGTGGGAGTCTCAGGCAACAATCCATAACAAAATATTAATATTTCTGCAGCAGAAGATATGAATATACACAATAGTAATATAAATAAAGATGATAGTCTCTTACTATATCAGTCTTTATTGACAAATAAATTATAAAAGCAATTAAGTTTAAAAAACATTGTTTTTCAGATTCTTTTTCAATATTAGAATTCTGGATCAAGGAGGCTAGACCTGGACCATTATCAGCACCATTTCTTGACAAGTTGATTTATGTAATCATGTTTCAAACCACCTTTATCTGCTTTCTTACCATACCAAAGTCAATGTCCTAACAATAGTAGATGTGAACCTTAAGGAAAGTCAGCCTAAATGTCTGCTTTATATTCAAAACATGTAAATGATGTAAAACAATTTTGATGTTATGAAATGTTTAACTCTGTTAAATTAAAAAAGCAATCTGACAAAAATATATAAAGTGAGTGTGTCTACTACAAGTGCAAAATATGGATATCACTACATGATGGGATTAGAGGCAGTGTGTATTCTCTAGCGACATTTTTCTGTGTTTGGGGATTTTCTACTACAAGTATTATTGCTTATATTTTAGAAAAAAAGTGTATTTATGTTAAGGTATATAAAATGAGCTGTGCAACTACAAAGGATGTGGGTGTAGGAAAGATTTTTGATACTGCAGTAACAAAATGTGGATGGTACATTGATAACTCTTTAGCTACACTGATAAATACTGTATGCCCAAGTTGTCATTGAAGGATCACCACATGTAGCGCATTATAGATGGTTTTGAATTCTTTCACATTCCTCCCATTGAGAGATGAGGACAATGTCTCTTTCCCCTGAATGTGAACACCACACTTTGTGAACTTTAAAAGAGCACGTACA
This sequence comes from Ursus maritimus, assembly GCF_017311325.1. Taxonomy (NCBI): domain Eukaryota; kingdom Metazoa; phylum Chordata; class Mammalia; order Carnivora; family Ursidae; genus Ursus; species Ursus maritimus. The sequence continues at coordinate 11,507,020 of NW_024423786.1, forward strand.
AAGTCCTGGCTAAATCCCTATAGTTCCCACTTTCAATGCAAACAGGCAAAAAAGCATGGAGGGGTAATCAAGAGTTTCCCCGAAAAGATTTCATGTGATTCCAAAAGACAGAATCTTATCAATTAAATTTTTAAAAGAGAAGGCATGAACATACATAATTAAATACATGTTGGAATCATTAAGGGAGTTTTTCCTCAATCAGTATGTTTGATGTTTCATAATTCACCAGAGACACATGTCACTCTTTCATTTTGAGTTATTGTATGGTTAATTTGAGAAGAATAATACAAATGCAACACAGGAAGATCCCCCAAGGGCTGTTTATTAATTACTATCCACCTTTATTATTGTAGTCATAGTGGAATATTGAATTATTTTTTCTTTCATTGGGCTTTTGTGCTCTCCTTGTTAAAATCAAAAAAGGGTATGCTTGATTACAATCCACTCTGTAAGAATCAGTACAATACTGATCTGAACAACCATTATGTTTTTTTATAAAGTCTATCACAATTTAATTTTTAAGAACAGACTAGAGAGAGTGGATAAGCAGAGCAAACTGTGTGTTTGTATGTGGATGTGTTCAATTCCTCAACTGGTAGGGTGCTTAGATACCACAGAGATAGGCATGTAATCTCTTTATCTACTTCTAACAAGTAGAACTGCAGAACTTTCCACCTTATTTGTAGGGCTAATGCTTTCAGGCTCCATAGGAAAAGGCAAGAACAAAAAACGAAGAGCAACTGCAGCAAATCTAATTGAGAATGTAGCTGCAAAGGCTTCTCTTAACTTGTAAGTTTGTTCCACAAATTCAAAATCAGAATATCTAGCTGTTGCTAGATACACCTTGCAGTTGGATTACTTTCAGTTCCTTTTGCTTCTTGGAATGGATCAATTCTATCAAACTTGTCTGTCATATAAACACATGTTGATATGAACATTGGGGTGCATATGGCCCTTCTCTTCACTACGTCTGTATCTTTGGGGTAAATACCCAGTAGTGCAATGGCTGGATCATAGGGTAGCTCAATTTTTAACTTTTTAAGGGACCTCCACACTGTTTTGTCCACAATAGCTAAATCGTGGAAGGAGCTGAGACGCCCTTCAACAGATAACTGGATTAAGAAGTTGTGGTCTGTATATACAACGGACTACTACTCAGCTATCAAAAAGAACGATTTCTCAACATTTGCTGCAACATGGACGACACTGGAGGAGATAATGCTAAGTGAAATAAGTCAAGCAGAGAAAGACAATTATCATATGGTTTCTCTCATCTATGGAACATAAGAACTAGGAAGATCGGTAGGAGAAGAAAGGGATAAAGAAAGGGGGGGTAATCAGAAGGGGGAATGAAGCATGAGAGACTATGGACTCTGAGAAACAAACTAAGGGCTTCAGAGGGGAGGGGGATGGGGGAATGGGATAGGCTGGTGATGGGTAGTAAGGAGGGCACATATTGCATGGTGCACTAGGTGTTATACGCAACTAATGAATCATCGAACTTTACATCAAAAACCAGGGATGTACTGTATGGTGACTAACATAATATAATAAAAAAACATTAAAGAAAAAAAGCACATGTTGAGAAGACTTACTTTCCCCTACGTATTGGGTTTCTCAGAATCCTAGAATGTGGGATTTGGAAATAACAGAGTTTCTCCATCTCAGTTGTTTTCAGACTGATCCATGGAACCCTATGGTTTTTCACAGGTTCTAAAACTTCTGGGTTAGCACTTGCTTGTAAAATAATTTTGCCTATTTTAAAAATTAAAATCTAAATACCCTACAAATGAAAGGTACATAAAGACTATATTAAAAAACTAGAGAGCCCCTGAGAGGTGGGGTCTCTCTACAGACCCATCTTCCACCTGGGGTGTCTTGAAAGGCATTCTGGGGTTAGACTGATGACCTTGAAAGTTCTCCACAGTTAAATTCTGTAAGGAGACATGACAACTAAATGTAATGAGGTATCCTGGATTGAATACTGGATGAAAACACAGAAAAGAGGGACAGGCTGCACTCTTCCCAGAGGGGAGAGTGGCAGCCCCAAGAGCTGTGTGCAGAGACTACAACCACAGGGCTCTGCCTTGTAGTTTTTTTGCTGCTGGTCAGATAGATTGTGTCAATGAGTATAAACTGAGAAAGTGGTTTTATGTGTTGTTTTGTTATTGCTGTTGTTAACTCCTGGTCAGGAGTTAGGTTGGGTTTAAGGTTTGTTATTGCTATGTTTACCTTCAGCATAACAAAGGTCTCAAGACACCTAAAGGTGTCTTGTGTTTAGGGCAGGGGCTGGTTTTACAGAAAGCATTAGTTAATGTCTCTTTGAATTTTAGTATGGGGACTTTCCTTTGTGCTGTGCCTAGTGAGAGTCCATCTCTTCCAGCTGGCAGTCCTGGCAGTACCCCACTCCTGCTTGCGACTGATGCTCCTTAGCCTCTCGGTGGGAAGCGATGGGGGCATCCTCAGCATCTGGTTAATCTTGGGAAGGTACCATGTTCCTGGTATCGTGGTGTGGCCTGTTCATGGCTCTAGTCCTGCCTACCATTATAATTTCTTCTCACATAGTCACGCCACTCCCTTGGGAATAAAAATGTTAAAAATAATGTTTTCCAATTCCCTTTCCTCAATACCCTGAGAGTGACAGTTTCTGTTATTCTTCTTCCTCAAATTATTATTTTTTAAAGAACTTAACATAGCTTTTTAATTGAAATACAATTAACATAGTGTTGCATTAGCTTCAGTTGTTCAATATAATGATTCAACAATTCTATACATTACTCAGTCCTCATCAGGGTAAGTGTGCTCTTAATCCTCATCACCTGTTTCACTTCTCCCCCTGACCTACCTCCCCTCTGGCCAGCATCAGTTTGTTCTCTGTATTTAAGGGTCTGCGTTTTTTGTCATTGTTTCTTCACTTGTTTTCATTTCTTAAATTCCACATGAGTGAAATCATACAGTATTTGTCTTTCTCCGTCTGACTTATTTCACCTAGGATGATGCCCTCTAGTTGGTGGGAATGCAAAATGGTGCAGCCACTATGAAAAATAGGATGGAGATTCCTCAAAACTAAAAATAAAATTACCGCAGATTATTTTTTCCATCTAAAAGATGGGGAGATGGGCCCGGGGGAGCTCTGTGCTCCAACAGCACCTACTATTGCCTTTCCCCATGCAGCCCCACAGGGAAAGCTTTCTCAGAATCCACCATGATCCCCTTTGTGAGCAACTGGTAAGAGTTCCAGGTAAAATTGCCTGCAAAATGGTGTGAGACTAGAATTCTAAGATACTACATTGTCTACTTCCCAATCTGGCTGAAGATCAGCAGTCATTTCTTTTCTTTTCTGTGTTAGGCATACATTTTTTACTTTATCTTGAAGAAGAGTGATGTGTTGAGGAATGCTAGTACACATGAAAAAGAGCCAAGAAAAGATGAGGCCTCACCAAGAAGATATCTTTATCTTAATTTGTTTGATCAGGTAACAGTTTCTGCCCCTAGGCATAATTTTTGCTGAGACCAGTGCTTCATGGACCATGTGTTATGGGGAAGACAGTGAAATTAAGGAAATTCTCTTCATGCCTATTAATAAAAAAATAAAATTTAGTCAGCAAGACTACAAAAACCCAGGGGTGATTACCTCAAAAGATAAATTACCCCTGAAGTTTTAAAAACACTGATACACCATTGTTAAGAAATAGAGGTAATGAACTCTGCAAAAATGTAAAGACAATAAGCCTCAGGTAAGCAAATGATTCCATCCCATGATTCCTTACAGGTGTTTGTCTCTCTCCAGATTTCCCTGAGACTTCAGTTCAACAATAATTTTAAGAAAAGTCATGAACTTGCAGTCTGTCTTTTTCTTGTTATAACGGCTGGAGAAGTGTCACCACCAATTCTCTGCTGTGATAAAGTACACATGATCCTAACAGAGATGTATGCATTAAGAGGGGAAATAAGATACAGACAAGGTATAATTAGCACCAGTTTGGACCTGAGAATTTCTTAAAGAGACCACTAGAAATCTTTAAGAAAGAGATGACCTTGAGCTGGTCTTCAAAAATCATAAAATGGAGAAGCATCATGAAGACACTCTAGGGGAAGGTGATGGAATGAATGAAGTCTGAGTTGAGAGGATTTAGGAGAATCCAGCTTGGCTGAAGTGTAAAGAATGGAGGGGAAATAAGGCTAAAGGAGAGGTTTGGGGTTGTATTACGAAGAACTTCAAACACCAGGCTATACCGTTTCCATTCTTGCTATCTATCACTACACACCAAACCATCCCAGAAGATCCCTTTTATAGTATGCAGAAGATCTATTTTTAGAAACCAGTAAGCAAGTAGAGGAAAAGAGCAGTGTTTCCCATCTATTCAAATATTGTGCAATGTACGACCAAATATGTGAGCTCTGGAATGGAAGTTTTTAGCTGGACAGATGCTGACTGCTACCAAGTATATATTTAGACTCCTTCCCTCCCTCCCGAGCAGACCCTCTGGGCTGAACCTCTCACGCCTTGCATATGTCCAGTAAGTATGCTAATAAGACAATAATACTTTATGCAGAGGCTATTGCTGATACTTGTTCTTCTCCGTGTGATCATGCATAACTCTGAATAAAGTAGAGTAGTGTTGTTCCAGGGCTCATTCAAGCATATAATAGAGTTCTAGTGAATTACAGCAGGCTCCTGCTTAAAGAACCACTTGGTGAGTTGTTGTTTTCAAAGAATTGGACTAATCTGCTTGCCCACTTTGTAGACAGATTTACGCAGCCTGGGATGTATGGAGTTGGATTTAAGTTTTCCTTGAGGTGTCAGCAGGGTGTGTAAGTTCCTATGCCCCATAGCATTGTCCAAAGGTGATTCAAGGGGAAACTGAGCCCCCATGAGCCTGCTGAAGAGCAAGACATTCTTCCCTAGAGAATCATTGGGATCATGACTTAGTAAATGAGATGCTCATCTCTTCCATCTGCCTTTGAATTAAGGTTTTACCATCTTCTAAATCCTCTCTTAAATAAAAATGTCTGGAGTGGTAACATTTCACCAATAAAATCTCTCCTTTATAGGGGCTTAATTTATTATAATGGTTTATAAGCTTCTCTTCTTCAATTCACCTGAGGACTGAGGACTGATGATAACTCCCATTAATACAGGTAGCTCAATAACTACATCATTGTGATAATGAAATAGGTGGGGAGATGAGGACAAAGAGGGGGAGAACTTAAAAAAATTGTAGTTAATATATTGATGGTTTATTATATGCTACATCCTGTTCGTAATTAATTTAAATATTGTCATCAAATCCTCTCAATAACTTTAAGTGTTAAGGAATGTTGTTATTATCACTCCAAGGAGCATTGAGGATTGAAGAATTAAGTTCTTTTCTTAAAATTACGGAGTAACAAAATGAATGTACACTTCTACCTCTACCTGTCTGGTTCCACAGTCCATAGTTTTATCCCCTGTATTATTCTGCCTCCCTCTGGAAAAAGAAGCATGCTGTGATGAAGCTTCTCAGGCTCCTGATGCATCCAAATGAGATTAAGAATCATTAGTTATGAGAATACTCCACTCATCGCAGACAGGAAAGGAAGGCAATGGTCCTCAGAACTGTCTGAGTGCACAGAGGGACTAGAATTAAAAAACAAAACAAAACAAAACAAAAACAAAAAACTGCACTGTTCACTTCCCAACCTAGCTAAAGATCAGCAGCCATTTCTTTCCTTCTGTGTGTTACGCATACATTATTTTTTCACTCTATCTTGAAAAAGAGTGAAATGTTAAGAAGTGTCAGCATAAACAAAAGGGAGTGAAGAGAAGACAAGAATGCTCCCAAAACACGCCTTCATCTTAACTTGTTTGACCAGATTTCCCTCCCAAGGTATAACTTTTGCTGAGATTTCATACTTGATTCCAGAGAAATGAAGCTTTTGTGGATCATATAATATGGAGAAGACAGTGAAATTAAGGAAACAGTCTTCACATACATTAAAAAATATTTTAGTCAGAAAGACTACAAATCTTATGATTCCAGGGTGGTTGCCTCAGAAGATAAGTTACCCTTGGAATTTGAGAAGTAGTTATTGACTATCACAAGGAGGAATAATAAACTGGAAAAATGTATGTACTTTCTAAACATAAAGAAAATAGTTATCTATACATTTTATTGGTCAAAGTAACCTGTTTGTTTGGCTCTTCAGATAATGTCCAAATATTTTGTGCCAATGACTTAACATTTCTGGATTAACAAAACTGAAATATTATTCAAGGGGAAAAAAAGTAGCATTTGAAGGAATACCACTTTTGTCATCATTATCATCATGAAAGGTAAAATTTTCTAGGCTATAAGCTATTATCTATTTTAAAAACAGAACATCTGAACTTCAGATTTTTTCCTATAATTAAGTATTTCACCATCATCAAATCTTATTTTGTTTGCAGGGTCAGAAATACAAGCCACATTCTATTAAAGAATGAGAGAGAAAGAGAGATGGAGGGAGAGAGAGAAGATGATAAAGAAGGAGGAGGGACAAGAGGAGAGGTGGGGAGGAGGAGGAAAGGAAGGGGCAGGGAAGAAAAGAGAATAGAAAGAAATTATTTTTAATGTAATTGAACGAACAATATTGTTGATTGTTGGAGTGTGTGAATACAGGCAAGGCTGTATTCAGGTACTCACACCAAGTCCTGAGAAGCTCTCAAACCTCTCTGTCTCTTCCCTTTGCCTTTTTGGCAATGCTTCACCATTCCTCTACCTCCCTACCCTTCTGCCCTGCCTACCTTTCTTTCACTTGATTTATTTTCATGTCCTCTACACATAGTAGAAAACTTCCCAGAAGCTCCAGGATCTCCACAGCTTGGACTTCAACAAGAGAAATACCTTTCCAATTTTGGAAAAGTGGGTGGCAGTTAGTCCTTCTTGAAAAGGAGCTCACGCTGTGTTCAGTCAAGACAGAGTCTCTGAAGGTTTGTCCTTGGTCATGTGACCAATTGGGATATGTAGAACATTCAGAGAAGCATCTAGAATCATCTGGGAGAAGCGGACCCCAAGGCAAGAGAAAACCATCTCAGCTACCTATTAATGTACTATAATTAATTGAGGCAGTCTCTTCTAATTCATTTATTTCTTCTTTGGGTTGTTAGATATCTAAAGATGTTACATAAATGTTTACATTTAGTTAATAATTCCATAAGCTACTTATTGTGAATTTATTAACAACTAGGAATTATAATAGATGCTAACAATACACACATCTGGAATAATCAGTCCTTGCCCTCAAGAGGCTCATGTTCTCTATAAACAGATCAACCACAATTGTGTTGTATACCTTGGACTAATACCATGTTATATGTCAATTATATCTCAATAAAGCTAGAAAAAAATTTTAAAAGAGGCTCATATTCTCTAAGGGAAGGTAAATATTATGAATACTATATGCCCTATCGTGTAAGGATCATCATGTTGATAAACGTTTGGGGATAATAAAAAACACCACCATGTGAAATGAACAAGCAGTTGTAAGATGCTTCTATATCAATACATGGAGATGCACAGTTTCCCACATTTTAATATAACAAACTGTAAGCAATGTGAAATAAAGGAAATTTGTTTTAAAAAATTACTATGGCAGTATAGTACAGCTAGCAAATTATTCTTCTAGTGTAATCCAGGAAAGCTGTATAGTGAAGAGATAGTGGTCTTGCATAGGCAATTTTTAGAAATTAGAGGGAGTATATCATCGATCACCAGAAAGCTTTATACAGGTATACTTTTAAAAATGCTTTAAAAAATAACAAAATTCATATATAGAAATTATTAATAAATAATAGAAAACTATATGTTGATGCCTCTTAAAAACAAAAACAACATTATCAGGAAGCTCTAATCATAAGGAAACAAAAGACAAGGCAAGGGAGGGCTCTTTAATCTTGGAAATGAACAGCAAATGAAGCTAGATCTCCACATTTTTAAATTTGCCCCAATGTCTTCATCCATGGGATACTTTTTTTTTTCCTCAATTAAAAGGCTTTCTCTTTCCAAGTTAAATTGAGCAATGAGCATGATTTATATTGGATTTGTGAGTCAGGTATTTTTACCTTCTGTCTTGAAAGACAAATGGCTCTGTTGATAGAGATTCCATATTTTAACTGATAAGGACTTGGTAAGGAAACAACTAACCTATTTCTATGAATACTCAGTATTGGGGGACTTGTTTCAAATGAGAGTGAGCAGGAGGATGAAATGAGAGCCATTTGGCATCTGCAGCATACACATAGAAGAGTGAATCTGTAAGGTTGGTGGATTTCAGAAAAACTGAGAATGAGAAATAGTGTCTGATAAACAGCTTTGTGTTTTTGGCTAATGTCAAGGAAAAGTTCATCAAATAAACAAATATAAAAGCAACTTACTGAAAACAAAATAAGACAAGACATCCAGCAACACTCTGAAAGCCAGTGGATATTTGCAGAGAAAACAGAACTGACAGGCATCCACTCACCATAATGGAAGTATGTTTACCAAACACAATGACAAAGAGATGACACCATACCTGAAATAAATGCAGTGCTTTATGCTATCTGACAGTGCTCTCCATGTACATGATATTTTATGTATGAAAATTATACAGGGAACAATTGCACATCTGCCTCTGTGTTCTTATAAATAATAAAGGGGAACTATTTCTTGACGATGTAGCCTCTCCTGAATTTACTCAGGTCAAACCAATTGTGACCCAATTTTCAAAGTTTCAAAGGCCACCCTTCAGCTCCAGTTGTGATATAAAGTATTTATGGGCTAGGGGAAAGGGACTGAGGATCCTTCAATTAGACATAATCCGTCCTACTGTTGTGAAGTATAGAACATTGGAGCAATTCTATCATAGTATTTCTGTTGCCTGGTGGAAACAACCATATTCATCAGTAAAACTGATTTCAGGTCAACATTCCCTTTTTATAGGACAACAAAAATAGACCTTGCTTGGGGCTTGGGTCTCATGAGATCAGGTGAAAGTAAACCTCCAAAAAGTATTCAGCTTTATCCAATCAAATAAAAATTATGAACAAAATAGAGCACTAGAGATTATAATGCCATGCGGGTTCCTTAGAGCATGGAAACTCTAAAAATGTGCCTCAGTAGCATTTGGTAGTATCCAGAAAGAATGTTGAGCTTCCTGGTCTCTTTACCTATTGAACCAAAGCAATTCTGTTTTAATGTGTATGATGTATCAGGCTCCCACAAAATTTTCACTTGAAAATTCCCATGGCTTTAAAAAGTTTGAAACCAACTGGCCAATATCTCATGAGGCATAAACTGAAGGATTTGTTAGAAGTCATAGATCAATCATTGATAGTGCTGAAATCAAACCCATGTCTCCTGACCTCAATGTCAATATGCATTCCCTGTGTGTGGGGTGTGTGTGTGTGTGTGTGTGTGTGTGTGTGTGTGTGTGTGTTGTTTGTTTGCTTGGTATTATTCCTCAGCCTCTCAGCCTAGGCCAGTGTTTTCAACCATGGCTTGAATTAGAATAACTTGGAAGAACTTTAAACATCTCTGTGTCCAGGGTACAACCCATGGTATGATTCAAAAATCTCTTAGGATAATACCCAAACATCTATGATGTTTTAAAGCATCTCAGATGAGACCAACAGTTAACCAAGGTGGAGAACCAGTGGTCTTGGCAAAATTTTGAATTCTATGTTATATGAGTCCTGAGCTTGATTTCCTGCTCTGATGTGTATTTGCTGACAAACCAAGCATTGAGTGATATCTTGAGGTCTGTTGTCCTGTTTGGAACATGGTGTGATTGGAGTAGATCAGTGGTATTCCAACTGTGCTCTTGGGAATCCCTCTAATTTCTGAAAACACATTCTGAAGGGTATGAAAAATGACAAGAGAAGCAAGAATAGATAAGGTTCAGGGACCTTTAACTCATTTTTATCTTTTTCTTTAAAATATTCTCACCAGAGCTTTTGTTTTAAGAAAGAATGCCATTGTTTCTTAAGGGTTTAAAATTGCAGGGTTAGATTACTTCTAAGATATTTTTCAAAATTTAACTTCCAGGGATTGTAACATTTATACAGAATGAATCAGCTTATTTATTCTAAGGTCAGGATTCTTTTAACTAGTGTGTGTAGCTGCCTAATTCTTCCCAATATCCTGGCCATATATTGGGAGGAAAGCGGTAGACTCAAGAAGCATTATTAATGCTAATTGCCCTGATTTATCAAGTCCTAAGCAATGAATTTTCCTTCTAGAAACCTGACTGCTACTAGTGAGAACATTCAACCCTGTTTGCCCAGAACCGTCCCAGTTTTAGCACAAAAATCCTTGGGTCCCAGGAAACCCCTCAGTTTTGGGAAAGTGGGACAGTTGGTCACCCTCTGACTAGCAGACAAAGAATGGGGGCTCCCTTCCATTGTATAATTTCACCATCCAGTCTCTGGGTATGCTCAATCCATGAGGGGACTGGAACAATGAGTCATAATCTAGAAATCAGCAACCTCATTTCATCTGATGATCTCCAGAGGTGGAGGCGCCCAGAGCAGCCTATGTCTAGGGAAAATGAAATAATCTATTATGTTTGGATAGCACTTAATACATGAAGGCATTTCCGGGAACTTTGTCTCATTTAACTGATTCCCTCATTTTTATCCTTTCCTCATGAAGTTGGTACAATTTCCATTAGCCTAAAATCATATATCCATTTCCTCCTATCAGTGTACACTTAAAATTCTGTTTTCTTCCCTTCTTGTTTTTCCCCATGTTTCTACACTTGGATATTTCCACTGTGGCAGGAAGTCTTTATGTCTAATGCTGTGCTGTTTTCTCCTCCCATCTTCAGCATGCGGCAGTAATAGCTATCATTTACTGAGAACTTACTATGAACCAGGTACTGCGTTAAGCAGCTTTAAGTACGTTATCTTATTTGATCTTCCCTACATCCTTAGGGGATTAATGATGAGCAAATAGTGGCTTTGAGAGACCAAGGATCTGGCTGAAATTCACATGGAAAATGGCAAATCCAGGATCTGAATTCCCAACTCTCTCTTCCCATAATCTTAGTAATCACATTAATTTACTTTCTCAGATGCATTCTTATTGCCATGTGCTCCTACTTGTCTTAAAATATTTGCCAGTAGCCTCCAAGTGTTAAATCCTTCTTCAAAGCCACACGATGGTAAACTGGACAGGTATTGTATTTCCCATAGAAGAGGTAGGATGACAGAGACACAGACTTCCCTATGATCAAAAATGTATTACCAGAGTCAAGACAGTTCATTTTACTATTTAAATGTTTCTAAAATCAGTTAGTTTGCCTCTCTGAGGTCTGGGAATGTGTTTTAGGAGTTCATGAGTTCTGTCAGATATATGTTCTTATATTTTATGTCAACAGTTCAATGATAACTAGAGACAGCCATATAAGCATGTTTGAAATCTTCAATCAGTGTGATCCAATAGAAATTTCTGTAAAAATAGAAATATCATATATGGAAATATTCTTTATTTGCATTGTTCCAGTATGGTACCCACTAGTCATATGTGGTTCTTAAGCAACTGAAATGTGGTTAAAACACAGAGAAACAGGGGTGCCTGAGTGGCGCAGTCTGGTAGGCATCCAACTCTTGGTTTTGGCTCAGGTCCTGATTTCAGGGTCATGAGTTCAAGCCCCTCCTCGGGCTCTGTGCTCAGCGTGGAGTCTGCTTGAGATTCTCTCTCCCTCTCCCTCTGCCCCTACCTGCCACCCCCCATGCTCACACACTCTCACTCTCTCTCTCTAAAATAAATAAGTAAATCTTAAAAAAAAAGAAACACAGAGAAATAAAAATAATTATATTTAATTTTAATTAAATTAAATGCAATGTCAAGATATGTGTTTAATTGGTATCATATTGGATGTATGATATCTAGGTTAGAGGTCTGCAAAGTATAGCCACGGGTCAATAAGTTTAGGTAGAACACAATCATAACCATTTTTTCTTTTTTATTTTTTTTAAAGATTTTATTTATTTATTAGAGAGAGAGAGAGAGCACTGAGCTGGGAGGAAAGGGAGAAACAGGTTCCCCTCAAGCAAGGAGCCCGACGCAGGGCTCAATCCCAGGACTCTAGGATCGTGACCTGAGCCGAAGGTAGACGCTTAACTGACTGAGCCACCCAGGCACCCCTACCATTTTTTAAATATATTGTCTGTGGTAGCTTTGGGGCCACCTTGGCAAAATTGAGTAAGTTACAAGAAAGCTGTATAAACCTCAAGGCCTAAATATTTATTAGCTGGCCCTTCACAAAAATGAACAAATCCCTGGTTTAGATGGCCACTTAAGGCCCATCTTTGTGTTTATGTTTCCAGTGGACTTTATGCCATCATAATTTGAAACAAGAAAAAGTTATGGGAAAACGGAGTCAAAGCACAATAGTATGGGTATGCTGAGTATCTAATAACCTACCACTAGCAGTCAGCACCATAGCCACATGGCAGAAGATATACTGAATGTGTCTTAGCTTTATACCAACTCACTACTGATTATTAATAAAAAATATGGTATTAAATACACAAAGAAGACATTTTCTGTCTCTAATTCACTCATTAATTAGACTGGGCATTAATTTAATTTGGATTTTAATAGCCCTGTAACATTAACCATATCTTCAATTAAATAAGAACACTGTACAGAATTAACACCTATCAGTATCAAGTGGTACTTGAGTACTGGTCAGTGGCAGAGTTTGGGTTAAAGATGAGTATGAATATCCTGAACCTAGCTAGCAAAACCTTATTATTGATAATGTTCTATTCAACCCATTATATAGACAAGCGATACCACTGTTCAAGATAAATCACAGAAATAATTTAAATACCAAAGCAGACTTGAGTTTCTATATTTCTGCTATTATCCCCATGAGCAATTTTGTTTCAGCCAAACAAGATCATCTATCACATTTAATTATTGGTGGTAATGTGAATTTCATGATTTTTATCTTTTTAAAAATTTTATTGATTTATTTGAGGGAGAGAGAGAGGTAAAGAGAGAGAGAGAGAGCATGGACAGGGGAGGGGCAGAGGGAGAGGGAAAAGCAGCCTCCCCACTGAGCAGGGAGCCTGATGCAGGGCTCCATCCCAGGACTCAGAGATCAGAACCTGAGCGAAATGCAGACACAATCTACTGAGTCACCCAGGCACCCCATGATTTTTATTTCTGTTTGCATTTATTTGGTATACATATTCCAAATTTGTAAGTAAAGAAAAAATAAAGGAAGATGGCAGGGGGTGGGGGAATGCAAGAATGGAAAGTAACAAAGGTCATTGACAGGGACTTCAAAGACCCCTGAGAGTTTGAGGATTCCCTGATGGGGGCACATCACAGAGACCCCTTCCCTGAACTCTCATTCTCTTCCCCACCAGTAGTAGCTGACTGTAGAATGAATATGGAAACACAAGTTTTACAAAAAAGTATTTTGTGTAAAATTCAAAAACTTCTGTTTATAAAATCTGAGAAGTTTAGATGAAAGAAACAGTATAAGAAAAAGTGTCATTATGGTTAGTAAAATTGCACGAAGAGCTGCAGTGACCCACTAAAAGGAGACAGCTTTAGTTTTCAGATCAAAGCAAAGAGCACCAGACATTGAGCCTTTTCTCCAACCTTCATTTTGTTGAAAAGATTAAAAGTATCTTCAGACCTTTTGTCTCAGTCATAATCTGCTCATATGAATATAAGCAAAGGTAGGAAAGAATCTCAACATACTGCCACAATCTCTTAAAAGCCTTCAAGAAGCAATGAATTTTCAACCATCTCGACTCTGTTTCATTGATATAAATAAGAAATAAGCAACACTGTCAAAAGATAACCAGCATCGGAAGTTATAGAATTATTTTAGGAAAAGAAAATACCAAAACTTCATCTGCTTCCTGACTTTATCTTGTGCCAACATAATTTAGGTTGACATTTGATCATTGGAATAATAATGTTCATTGGAACATTATTCTGCATTTCATACCGTAACATTTTATAGCGAGTGTGATCATAACAACCTGTTATAATAAGTGAGTTAAGAAATTAAGATCTAAAAAGAAGGTAGTTTAGTTATATAATTTCTAAGGCTTTGGAAGATAAGAGAGAGAGAGGGAAAAAAATAGGAAGGGCATTAAAAACCTATTTCTTGAGCCCACAGTTCAACACGAGTCATCTATTTAGGTCTCACCAAATAAATCACTGCCCACCTCCCACAGAGAAATTAAGAAAAATACCTCAAATTATTTGGCTTATATGAAATGTTAGACATCATTTTGTCTTGCAGCCCCAACCTTTTAAGAGCCAGTAGACAAAATCAACACCTCGGAACCAAATCCATAACTAACGTTTGCTGAAAAATCTCTTTCCCACATTAATGAGGAAGAACGTCTCCTAAAGTTACATACATACTAACCATTCTACTTTGGAGATGTTTCCTTTATACTTTGATAATTAAAGGGAAGAGACTGGGTTACTCAACTGCATATATTAAGCCTGATTGATGTTAATCTTTTTTCTACTTAATAAATCTCCAATCATTGCTATATAAGACTTCATCATTTCAGGAGTAGGGAATGTTTACAGCTCTCAAAAAATGCCCAAGGGAAAAACAAATTCCCACACACATAGATAAACATGCATACTCACATAGAACTAGAAAGAGAATTTTAATGGATTAAATCTACAAATAAAACATACCCCAAATTATTGATGGGGTTTTGGTAAAAAAAAAAAAAAAAAAAAAAAAAAAAAAGCAAAACTCCATTAACCTTTAGAAGGGAAGTCACATTGCACATATATTCAACTTGAAAAAAAAAAAATCCAATTACTGACCATGACAAAGTAAGATGATGTATTTATTTGTGACCTCTGTAATTTTAAGGCTCTTAGGTTGGATTGGCAGGGCAATGTGGGAAACTTCCCTGGGGTGCCTATATTAGGCTCTCTTGCACAGAAATAGAGTAATTATTAATAAGGATGCTAAGTATTGTATAACTTTAAACACAAACATTTATAGCTTTGAATCGAAAAAAAAAATTTTCATATTTGCCCCCAATTGGAAACAATCAAGATGTTCTCAATAGGTGAATGAATAAAACCAGCTTTGGTACATCCTCTATGGAATGTTATTCAGCAATAAAATGAAATAAGCTATCAAGTCACAAAAACAAAACAAAACAAGGAGGAACCTTAAATGCATATTGCTAAGTGAAAGAAACCAATCTTAAAAAAAAAAAAAGCTATATAGTGTGTGATTGTAAGTATATGATATTCAGGGAAAAGCAAAACTATGAATACAGTAGAAAGATCAGTGGTTGCCAGGGGTTCAGACAGAGAGGGGAGGAATGAATAGATGGGCAGTAAAACTATTCTGTATGATACTATAATTGTGGAAACATGACATTATATATTTGTCAAAATCCACAGAACTGTGTAACACAAAAAGTAAACCCTAACGTAAACTATGGACTTCAGTTAATAATAATGTACCATTATTGCTTCAATTGTGAAAAATGTTCTACCCTAAGATGTCAATAATAGGGGAAATCATGTGTGGGATTAGGAGGCACAAAAGGGTACATGGGAACTAACTCTCTATACTTTCTGACTAATTTTTCTGTAAACTTAAAACTGCCCTTAAATAAAAATCTATTGATGAGAAAGCAACAGAGCTAGAAAAATAATTAAAGACAAGATCATGCCAAATATTGTAGACTACAGTAAGGAATTTTATTTTGCTCCTAAATGCAATGGATTATTGAAGGCTTTCACAGGGGAAAGGTGGCATGGTCAAATCTGCTTTTCAGACAAGTAACACTGCTGTACGCAGAAAAGTCTGGTAGGGCTGGAGAGTAGAGTTGAGAAATCACTTATGAAACTACTGTAGTACTCCAGGTGTGAGGTGACAGTTCATTAACTGTGGAGACAGAGAAAAGTGGATAGATCTGAAAACTATGTAGAAGGTAAAATCAAAAGGACTTAGGTAAGCAGTGTACACATTTTGACTACTTGGGACATTTACTGCCATAGGAATGGCTGGATGTATTAGTATCCTAGGCTGTGATAACAAATAACCAAAAACTGGTGGCTTAAAATAACAGAAACTTAGTTTCTCATAGTTCTGGAGGCCAGAGTTCCAAAATCAAGGTGTCAAGAAGGCTCCCTCCAAAGTCTCTAGGAGAGAATCCTTCCTTGTTTCTGGTGACTCCAGGTATTCCTTGGCTTGTGCTAGCATAATTACAATTTCTGCCTCCCATCCTCACATAACCTTCTGCTCTGTGTCTCTTCCTCTTCTGATTTTAATGAAGTCACTTGTCGTTGGATTATCTAGGTGGGTCTACATAATCCTGTATGATCTCATCTTTAGATCCTTAAATTAATCACATCTGCAAATTTTCCAAATATGCTCACAGTCACAGGTTCTGGAGATTGAAACATAGACATCTTTTTTGGGGGTCACCAAAAATGGCCACCATTTAAACCTTACTACCCTGAAAAAGAACCAAAGTTTGGTCAAAGATCTTGGGTGTGATTTTGGCCATGTTAAGTTGAATATGTGTTTATGATGACTGACGGAATAACAAGTAGTCAGTTGAGTTTGAGTTTAGATTTCAGGAGGCAGACAAAAGTTAACAATGCAAATGCATCATCTACATACTTTGTCAGCTTCTAATGAGACGATGACCAAGGAAACAGTACATTTCTTTTCTATATACTCTATTAATCTTATAAATAACTCTGTTGAGTCATTTCTTCAAACAGACCAAAAAGTATGTAAGATAAGCCATTCTAATGTATAATGTATATTTATAATTACATCAAATCAAGAATACAAGGATTTATTTAAATATTTAGCAGGAATTTTACTCTTCTTTAGAATTAAAGTCGAAATTCTGCATAATAGCAAGAAGACTTGGCTCTCAGCATACCCAGGAAAACATGCAAACTTCCAGAAATAGAAGCTGGCAATGTAACATCAGTCAGAGCTAAAGAGATGAGAGGAAATTATGCCAGTCACTGAAAGAGAGGCAACTTTTTCATAGTATTTGCTTTCATCCACATATTTTTCAAAATTATTTGAAAATTTACAAAGTCAACCAAGTAAATCAAGTACAATGTCTTAACTTACCATGTGAAACTTTCCAAAATATATCTTCATTTTTTTGTTGTTGTTCCAGTATCATCTTATGTGCTTTAATTGATTGTCAGATCTGACTCCTCACCATTGGCTAACTTGAACCCATGTTACCCATTTCATTCTTTATTGACATAGTCATTCCAGATGAAATACTTTGCTTTTGATTTTAGTTTCTTGAACCTCAAACATTTTTTTTTTTTTAAAGATTTTATTTATTTATTTGACAGAGATAGAGACAGCCAGTGAGAGAGGGAACACAAGCAGGGGGAGTGGGAGAGTAAGAAGCAGGCTCATAGTAGAGGAGCCTGATGTGGGGCTCGATCCCGGAACTCCAGGATCACGCCCTGAGCCAAAGGCAGACGCCTTAACCGCTGTGCCACCCAGGCGCCCCTCAAACATTTTTTTTAACTTATGTTAAGTGCCACTTTCTCCAGGAAGCCTTATTTGACAACTCTAATCCACTATTCCCCATCCCACCAAAAGTTTCTCTGTCTCTATTTAGTATTTCCAGAACATATTTATTGAAGTGTGATTTTCATGACTGAATAGGTCTTCATTTATGCAAAAATTTGGCAAATGGTTTTATATTTAACAACTGCTTCATAAATGCACATCAAGTAAAAGGGGTCTCATGAAATCATCTTGTGTTATCCTTGTCTCTGAGACGTGAAAACTGTTCTTGATATACTTATTGTGGTGACACATATGACTTTCTGCTCATGAAGAATTGGGGCCTATATCGTCTTTTCTTGGATCTGGCTGCGTGACAACTGTGCCTAATGGAATAGAGTGGAAGTCATACCCTGTCAGCTTCTGCATCCAAGTCTTAAGACAATGGCAGCATTCATTTTCTGTCCTTTGGAATACTCATTCTTGGACCTTCCATGCTGTGGAGAGGTCCATGTGAAGAGATACTGTGGTTGGTTGCGGCGAGCCAACATGACGCTTGTAAGCCATGCACATGAGCTATTTGGGAGTGGATTCTCCAGCTTGGGCTCACACTGTATGGACAAGAGAGGGGTCATCCTTCCAAGTCCTGCTCAAATTGAAGATGGTGAGAAAAACAAGTGGCTGCTGTGTATAAGTCACTAAGATTTGAGCGGGCAGTGAATTGTAAGTAGAGATCCCTGTCACTTCCAGGCCACAACGAGTAACTAGTACAACAAGACCTAGGCCTTTCCAATCTCTCTATCCTCCTGTCAACAGGGTTTGGAGGAGATTTGTGTTGAGATGGAGGAAACATAGCATGGAAAACCTAGACCCTCAAGTAACCACACAAAAGGAAATTGTCCTGGAATTTCCAGGGACTGTAGCAGGCTTTTTATCAGAGAGTTATTTATTAGAGAATTGTTAATACAATTGTGTTAAGCCACACAATTTGAGATCATTTGTTACCTTAGTATTATGATATCTCTGTCCTGATTGATACATCAATTTCATTCTTCACAGAGAATCTTGAGAGGGTTGCAACTTAAAATAGGTTTCAAACCAAGTTGAAATATAATTATTTTGAAGAACAGTGAGGAATTTGCAGTCAATATACAAGTGTATGGGATGGGGAAGAGCTGAATTTGTGTTTCTGTGAATGCTCCTAATTGCTTTTGGACTATCGAACTGAACTAAAAAATAACTTATCTGAGGATGCAAATGCAATATTTCTGAAAAGTCATCCAAAAACAAACAGAACAAACAAATGAAAAAAATTTAAACTAGTGTTTTCATTCTGTTTTTTTTTTTTAATAGGACAAGAGTTTTCCAAAAATAAAAGCCTACCCTGAATGTCTCATTGAAATGTTTTAAGGAAGTTTTGCTGTTACTTTTAAAACTTGCTAGAGAAATTGTGAGAAGTTGAAAAGGCTGTCAGGCAGTGGTAGAATGAGCTAATTAACAAATTTTAAAAATCTTGTAGCATTGAGAAGGCCATATATTTTCAAAATGTTACATAATTACAATGAAAGGGTTATACTGTTACAGTACTTTCAGACCAAAACCAAAACCAAACAAAAGATCTCATTGGAGTTTTTTCCTAAAGGATGATATTCACATTTCGAATAAACAATGTGAATGCTATTATCCTTGATTCTTTCATTTTTTTTTTTAAAGATTTTATTTATTTATTTATTTGACAGAGATAGAGACAGCCAGCGAGAGAGGGAACACAAGCAGGGGGAGTGGGAGAGGAAGAAGCAGGCTCATAGCGGAGGAGCCTGATGTGGGGCTCGATCCCATAATGCCGGGATCACGCCCTGAGCCGAAGGCAGACGCTTAACCGCTGTGCCACCCAGGTGCCCCGATTCTTTCATTCTTGCTTCTCCTACTCTTGCCCCACAACCCCCCACCTCAATAAAAGAAATCTGCATTCACCCAGATATCTTACCTCCCACAAAATAAATAAATAGCTAGATAGGTAGAGAAATAAATCAATTTTGAATAATGGTTTCCTCTTTGATCCTTCTTCTTTTTTCACACTGCTCTTGAGATTCCTCAGCTCCATCTTCAAAGTGCAATTGTATGACACCTTGACTTCGCCAGGGCCTCCCATTCAGAGCCAGCATAATGTCCCCTGTGGAAACTGCAGTAGCCTCTAGTCTGGGGCACTTCTTACACCCCCAGGCACTGTGGATTCTTCTCTACTCAGAAGCCAGGGGGATCTTTTCTTAACTTAAATCAGTTCATGTCCCTTTCCTGCTCAAAACTGTCCAATGGATGATTCCAATCACAGAATAAAATGCAAATGCCTACCGTGGCCCACAAGGCCCTAAGTGATTTGATCCATGGTCATCCTTCCAACCTCATCTTTGCCACTTCATCCTTTCTTATTCCTTTCCAATTTCAAAAGCCCCCTCACTGAACTCTAAACATACCCAGCAGGCCCCAATCCAGAAATACCCTTCACCCTGTTACATACCTGGCTCACTCAGTCTGGGGGTCTGCTCTAATGCCACAACCTCAGAGAGCTTTCTCTGACCCCTATATCTAAACTTACAGCACACTCTTTATCCTTCTCCTTGCTTTATTTTTCCTTCATTGTCTCTCCCACAACTAAACTAATAAGTTACCTATTTATAATTACCACCACCCACCTCAACAAAATGCAAACCTTCTGTTCTTTCACCTTTCTTTCATGGAAAGTATTGTACTGTGAACATATTTCACTGTTGGTTTTTTAAATTTAACAAACGTATTATAGAGGTCATGCCATAAGAGTATAAGGAGATAGTCATAATTTCTTTACATTAATTTTGATCTCATCTTCTTCCTCCCTTGACTTGCAACAGTTCTCCATACTTATGCAGCTCAAGGAAACAAGAGGAAGTGCCTTTGGCTAGTGGCTCCTTGTGACCATAGACATACTCTGACCAAACTATCATGGTCTACTTGAAACAGAGAGATTCTGCAGGTGACATGCACTTTCTCACTTTTCAGTGCAGGAGCTCTTGGGAAGAGGGACCTCATGAATAAAAAGAGCACAGGCCCGTCCACCTCCTAAGACAATAGTTCCTTCTGGACTCCCAGACTCAAAGGATTTACTTTGAGGACTACTTCAGTCTCCTCCAATAATAGCTCTGTCACCTCTCTTTCTTGTACAAAACATCTGCATTGCCCCCATGGGCCTACACTTGTACCACAGAAGTTGATTTACTCTCCTTTAAGAACTGAAGGACACAAAAGCCTGACTTTCCTCCTCCTCCTCCCTTTCCACATCCTTTTCTCCTATTTTGTAACAAATGTGACAGAATTTAATCTAGTAATTGGTTTGATAAATATTTATTGAAAGTTGCATCTGTGTCAGGCATTGTCATTGACAGCTACATACTTTTCAGAAGTTTGTTCCTATTGTGCAGTATAGATTTCAGTATGTTTTTCTTTACATTTATCTTTGCTTGGGATTCACAGATTATCTTGAAAATAATTTGATGTCTTTCAGGTGTTTTGGAAAATTCTTAACTGATCTCTTCAAATACTGCATCTGCTCCCTTTTCTGTAGTCTTTTTAGATTTAAACAATAGATTCAAATATGTCTGTGTGTGCATATATGTTCCTTCCCATTATTTTGCTCTTTTTCTTTCAGTTTGGGTATCTTCTGCTGACCTCTCTTTCAGTTCACTGAACCTATACTCTGCAAGAATCAGTCTGTTGTTATCTAAACCCATCCAATGACATCTCATTCCTGATACTGTATTTTCTTAGTTCTAAAATGCTCTTTTTTGAAAATAAAAAGAGTTCTCTTTTGTTTACTTGTTGATATATTTCCTTGCTTATATCAAACATAGACATTTCCTTTTTAAATGTTGGTCTAGTAACACCAACATCTGAACCATCTGTGGTTCTGGTTCTGTTACCTATTTCTTCTCTCAGTTTTCAGCCATTTCATTCTTTTTCTTATCATGCTTCATATATTTATATTGGATGCCAGACAATAGAAAATAAAATTAAAGAAGCTCTAGATGACACAATCTTCATCCCAAGTTGTTATGTTTTCTTCTGGAAGCATATAGCGCATTATTGGACTATTTTGGTCATATTCAAAGCTTGGTGTGAGGCTAATTAGCTCTGTTCTATATCAGTTTTGCCTTTACTTTTAGAGTATAAGTCTTCCTCTGAGATTGTGGTCTTTATTCTTGGGGTGTGGCCTTTCTTGGGTCTAAACGGAATGTCTGTGTTTTTGTCATTCCTTTTATGCTTTGTTAGAGCTTGGATTCCAAGACTCTTTCCCCAGCACTGCACACTAGCTGCAAGTCTCTGCTCAGCTCTTTAGCTTCATGAGCTGTTGGGTTTTTGTTAATTTTGTCGTTGGATTTCTTAGACACTTATTCTGGAACATACATAATTTAAGAGTAAAGTACTGACTTAATGGTAATTAGTATGTAGGTATCAGTCCCCCTTCCCTCTGTTACTTCACTCCCCAAGATTTTCCTCTGTTCTTGGCAACTCTAACAGCCTTGAACTTCGAACTCATTATGACTGCTGCTCCTGCTTGGGTTCTATTCTACTATACCATGGCTTGCAATATATCCTCAGAAAAATGTCTGGGATAAATGTTTTTTCATTCCATGCTAAAATTG
This sequence comes from Ursus maritimus, assembly GCF_017311325.1. Classification (NCBI taxonomy): domain Eukaryota; kingdom Metazoa; phylum Chordata; class Mammalia; order Carnivora; family Ursidae; genus Ursus; species Ursus maritimus. The sequence goes on from NW_024423786.1 coordinate 11,529,216, forward strand.
CTCTTCAATGATTTTAAACAGTTATTTTATATATTGTGTTCAGATTTTGTAGCTGTTGTTTATAAAACAGAACTGGAAATATTCACAGTAAATTTTTAAAAAGTCCTTAACTTTAGAGATGTAACTAAAATGTTTACAAATGGTAGAAGATGATATTTGGAATTTCATCAAAATAACTTGGAAGGGGAGGGTATTTAGGGAAGACTGGCCTTGAGAGAGGGTGTTTCCTTCCCATGGAGCAAAGATTGAATCATGTGAGAAAGGAAATATGAGGGGAATGGCCAGATAAATGTATTCTCCCCTCCCTTCTCCAATATGCTCTTAGGCATGGTCTCTTCCTACCAGTTCTCCTAAGACATACCATGAAGCTGTGCCTGTGTCATTGAATGTTGACCTCCGCTTTTATTTTGTATGGTTTGTTATAATGTAGTGGCCAGAAGATAACACATCATTTGGTACTGCCTCCCATCCTTCTCTGTCTCCCTTCTCTTTTATCTCACTCTCACATGCCCTGGGTTAGCACCTTCCAAATAAAACACAAGCACTAGAGAACTTGCTCTACTTCTGTTTCTATTGCTCTGAAAAGAGGAAGCAAAAATGAATTTGTTTTCTTTGAAAATCTTAAATAATAGTAGATGAAAATAGATCTATTTGAATTTTTAATGAAATGTCAGAGATCAGAATTGAAATATCTAATATGTTGTAAGAAATTACTATGTACCAACAAATTTCTGTGTTTTATATCATTTATACAGAGGAAGCACAGTACTATGAATGTTAAAAACTGGCATCACAAAGCCAGTAAATGTACTAAGGTTAAGATTGCAACTCATTACAAATTCTGAGCTTTTAATCACTATGGAGTTTTTATTATAATTATAACTATAATGTTTTCTTATTATAACAAAGGCTATATTTTTTTCATTGCTAATAATTTTCTTAAATAAAATAAGTATTTTGGTATTATGGAATAATATCACAATGTTCTAAATAAATTTCAGCTGAATGACATTATTTTAAAAAAGAAAAAAACAAACCAAAGTGGTACTAAACTTTGTGCCATCTTTGGGAATTAGGGACCAGAGCTAAATTAGATTTGATTCAGAAACAACAAACATTTGGAATGCTTTTCTCTTCAAGTGTTCCATAGTGAAATATTTGTAAGACTTGTTTTCACATGGCCTATTGGCTGGCTTCCCTTTATTCTTTTCTAAAGCTTGAATGTCAAGATCTGTACCTAGAATGTCATCATAATTCATACACTTGGTTTTTCTCCTCTTCAGCCAAATAGCAACCATCATACCCATGAAAGCAGTCGGATGCATATCCTCAGAAAGAATTAACCAAGTTGGCTTTACTAACAGAAAGCAGTTAGCTGTTTACTCAGTGAGATTTAATTTAAAGCTCACAGGCTCATTCACCAGCTCTTGAGTTATTTGATTTTTTTGGAAGCACCTTTTATAAGAGAAAATTTAAAAATAAATAAAAGATACATACATATATATATATATATATATATATACCAAATATTCTGCTTGGATGTGAACATGCATAAAACTGAGTTAAGTATTAATGACTTATTGCTTTCATTACAGATAATATCTACAATGTTTTAACGTTTTTAAAATTTATTTTTCTAATATCTACATTCCTTTTCTTTCTTCCTTTTTTTTCCTTTTTCTTTTAAATTTCAGTTCTGTTACGGGTTGGTACCTAAGAATTATGTGAAGTTATTAGATTATTTTGTTTTGTTTTGTTTTTTACAGGGAGGATTTGTTTTGTTGAATACTGTCTCCTCAAAGTTCTGTTGCTCTCAAGGATTGATCCATTATAGGGGTATGATCAGAATGAGGTTCTTTCTTTCTCTTTTCTCCTTGGACATAAAGGAAAATCAGGGTGATTTTGTGTTATGTTTCCATATCCACTAATACCACTACCCTAGCTGCCATGGCTACCAAAGAAATTTAAATTTATATAGTACCTTGCTATTTATAATTTTCTCTTTTACTTGCACTGTCCATTTGATCTCTGCAAAAATTTCGAGGTAGAAAAGATTGTTACGATTTTTTAAATAAAGAAAACTGAGGCTTAGAAAACGTGTGTCTCTTGCTCCATGACACACATTTACTAGACAGATAACCCAGGACACAAAGTCTTGCTAAGTCTTTCAATTTTAAATTCACCTCTCCTCTTCTACAAGGAGGGTTCTATGTTTGAAAAAGATAATAAGTTAGCTGTCAAGAGTACATGGGTTCATAATAAGGGTCAACAGTCAAATCATGCTGAGTGCCTGTTTTTGCAAATAAAGTTTTATTAAAACACTGTCATATCCCTTCTCTGTAGCTGCTTTCACCTTACAATGGCAGAGTTGAGTACTTGAGACTTTATGGCCCACAAAGCCATATTTATTATATGACTATATAAAGTTTCCCTGCCTCTGTTTTATAGACGGTCTTATTTATGTAACTTGTGTAATATGATGTTGAGTTATTAAGAACTTAAGTGTAGTTGGAGACTATATTCAAACTTCATTATTATTTAGAATTATAATGTCTGAGAAGGGATTTCATAATTCACTTAAAATGATCCCTCTATTTCATTTTCCATGTAATAAAGCATAGAAAATATCTCTTGGTCTATCAATCACTACTATAAATTTTATTGCTAATATTAAAGGTTTATCATTAGTGATATAAGAATACTTTTTATTGTAAATTTCCTTGAATACTTCCAGTGTTAGAAGCATGAGGTTAATACAAACCACAATAGCTCTTTAAGTTTTGAACAGCTCTAATCCTTGAAAGGTTCTTTATATTGTCAAAAAATTATCTTCTCATGAAAAAACATTAAATACTTGAAATCTTGCAATAGCTGAGAAAAATTTATATTTCAACTAAAAGTTTTTGTGCACTGAAAATATTTAAGGCACTGAAATAAACATGTTAACATATTATGATGGCTAAATATGATAATATGTGTCAATGTTTGCTATGTTTCCCATTTTTAAAATTAGGAATCAAATGTACTATCACTCTAAGGAAGTGTTAGGGTTAGAATTTAAACAAACTTTTTCTAGGAATTCAAATCTGAGAATTTTATTATTATAATAATAAATTATTAAATTATAAAAATATTAAAACAATGATTATTATAAATTATAAATTTTATTATTATTATTATTGTTTATTTTAATTTTATTATTTCCTAATGACTTACTGCAGTTTTTTCTATGCCATTTTCTGTATCTATCAGTTATCCACATTGGTGCATCAAAACTCTGTTTCTTATTTTCTTTAAGTAGATCAAATAAGTTCTTTGTTTTTGTCTAGCTAGGCCTGTGTCTATCTGACCTGTTTGCTTCCCCAAAAGTATGAAAGCACAGAGTCTGAAAATTTGTTAAGTCCATTCTGGCAGTATAGGCATTTCTACATTTCAAATATTAGCTTTCTCATTCTTAACATTTTTAACATTTATCTATTTATTTATTTATTATTTTAAAATTATTTTTAGTAAAATATCTATTGGTCAGCTTTTGAATTTTTCTTTCATTTACTTCCAGAGTAGACCATCTTTTTATTTGGGTTTATTTATTCTAACAAACACTTGTACCACCATCTTACCCATTCTTGCAATGCTATAGCAATGCCTTTTTCCTTCCAATGCAGAATAGCTCTTATCTTTGAGCATGTCTCCAACAAGGTGCTGGAATGCAGCTTTAACTATGTCTTAGTTTCGATTCTCTCTATTAGATTCATTTCTTTTCAGCCAAAATGATAGCTTTATCCAGGTTCTATTCTGATATTGTTTAAAATAACTGTTGGGTGATAGATAGGCCTTAGTTTATTGGCTTATCCATTTGTCTGATGCATATTTACTGAGCATCTCCCACTGTCCACACTGGACAAGACACTGGAGATATAGTGATGAGTAAGCCAATGTCCCCGCTCTCAAAAACCTTAATGTTCACTCTGAATGATGAAACTAAACTCAAACTGATGTATGTACTAAACCTACAAAGCCAACCCCCTCTCTAATGGATTATTTCAACAAGTGGAAAATAGGAAAACATATTAATAATAATATGAATAACAATGTCTAACATTTATAGAATGCTTTGTCTGTTCCAAGCACGATTTTAAGACTTTATGTGGATTACTTTATTTCTTATAACTACCCAATAAGATATATTGTTATAATCACTATTTCATAAATAAGGAAACTAGGGCACAAAAAGGTTAAATAATCTATATGACATATAGAGTACACACAATATTCGTGATATGTGCCATACTTTTGGCCAAATAAGTCAATCTTTGGTAATGTGGACCAGGGCGTTGATATTTTTATAACCGTCAGAATGATTCTAATGTGCAACCCAAATTAAGGTCTACTGCACTTTCCAAATCTCTTTCCCTCCCAACCTAAAGGATGATGAGTTCTTGTTCTTTAAACATCAACTTGTGTCTCTCTAATGGGAGGAAAAGCTCCCCTACTCATTAACACTTTTGTTCTCCAATGTCAGATGTGGGTGTAAATAATGAGTTCATAATTAGGAGAACTGACTTTTTCTTCCCTCTCTACCATGATAAGGTAGGTATTTGCCTGTGGACAAGCCACTTCTGCCTCTTAGGAATCTAGTTATCTCTTTTCTTTACACTTGCTATAAGCTTTTAAAAGTCAAATTTATGGATCTCACCCTTTGAGGTCTGCTATATCAGTCAGCCCAGGCAAGATTAAATGGGAAAGAGTGTTTCCAGTAAAAACAAACAAGTGAACAAACAAAAATTACACAAAATCTCAAAGGATTAATAAAAAAAAATAGTGAAACCTTCTCCTACCTGTAAAAATTTTGTAGGATTTTTGGTGTGAGGAGTGGGTGCAGTGAGTTAAAATAACACTGAGATTGGTGGGTATGACTTCCTTGGAAGTAAAAAATAACAGGAAATGGCAATTACCAGAGTCTACCCTTCCTGTCTCTTTTGTTAAAGATCAGCTGCTCAACCTGGGAGGCAGGTTGTCATGGTAATGGAAGGCAAATGGGCATGACATAGGAATAATGGGCAAAGAGATTTTTTTATAACCTCTTTATTAATGTCTTCCTTGAGCCAGGCATGGGACATTGTATTACCTGTCTAACCTCTCATGAGGCAAGGATGTTTCTAAACATTAATAAAGTCACCCAAGAGACCAGCCTCTGTCTTTTCTAAATTAATCTGGAATCTTGAAAGGTTACAACTATAGGTTGAGGACTATAGCACTAAAAGAATTGGTGATATCTAAGTTGCCTTTAAAGGCCATGAGGAGTTAATGAGGCAGATCAAAAAGAGTGTTTCAGGTAAAACAAAACAAAATAAAAATTAAAAATCCCCACATTTCATGTTCAAAAAAACATGGCAGCACAGGAAAGAATGGTATATTCTGGAAACCATATGTAATTCTATATGGCTGGGTGGGTCAGAT
>NW_024423786.1:11534685-11536106 GCF_017311325.1 Ursus maritimus
TAGCTAGGCCTGTGTCTATCTGACCTGTTTGCTTCCCCAAAAGTATGAAAGCACAGAGTCTGAAAATTTGTTAAGTCCATTCTGGCAGTATAGGCATTTCTACATTTCAAATATTAGCTTTCTCATTCTTAACATTTTTAACATTTATCTATTTATTTATTTATTATTTTAAAATTATTTTTAGTAAAATATCTATTGGTCAGCTTTTGAATTTTTCTTTCATTTACTTCCAGAGTAGACCATCTTTTTATTTGGGTTTATTTATTCTAACAAACACTTGTACCACCATCTTACCCATTCTTGCAATGCTATAGCAATGCCTTTTTCCTTCCAATGCAGAATAGCTCTTATCTTTGAGCATGTCTCCAACAAGGTGCTGGAATGCAGCTTTAACTATGTCTTAGTTTCGATTCTCTCTATTAGATTCATTTCTTTTCAGCCAAAATGATAGCTTTATCCAGGTTCTATTCTGATATTGTTTAAAATAACTGTTGGGTGATAGATAGGCCTTAGTTTATTGGCTTATCCATTTGTCTGATGCATATTTACTGAGCATCTCCCACTGTCCACACTGGACAAGACACTGGAGATATAGTGATGAGTAAGCCAATGTCCCCGCTCTCAAAAACCTTAATGTTCACTCTGAATGATGAAACTAAACTCAAACTGATGTATGTACTAAACCTACAAAGCCAACCCCCTCTCTAATGGATTATTTCAACAAGTGGAAAATAGGAAAACATATTAATAATAATATGAATAACAATGTCTAACATTTATAGAATGCTTTGTCTGTTCCAAGCACGATTTTAAGACTTTATGTGGATTACTTTATTTCTTATAACTACCCAATAAGATATATTGTTATAATCACTATTTCATAAATAAGGAAACTAGGGCACAAAAAGGTTAAATAATCTATATGACATATAGAGTACACACAATATTCGTGATATGTGCCATACTTTTGGCCAAATAAGTCAATCTTTGGTAATGTGGACCAGGGCGTTGATATTTTTATAACCGTCAGAATGATTCTAATGTGCAACCCAAATTAAGGTCTACTGCACTTTCCAAATCTCTTTCCCTCCCAACCTAAAGGATGATGAGTTCTTGTTCTTTAAACATCAACTTGTGTCTCTCTAATGGGAGGAAAAGCTCCCCTACTCATTAACACTTTTGTTCTCCAATGTCAGATGTGGGTGTAAATAATGAGTTCATAATTAGGAGAACTGACTTTTTCTTCCCTCTCTACCATGATAAGGTAGGTATTTGCCTGTGGACAAGCCACTTCTGCCTCTTAGGAATCTAGTTATCTCTTTTCTTTACACTTGCTATAAGCTTTTAAAAGTCAAATTTATGGATCTCACCCTTTGAGGTCTGCTATATCAGTCAGCCCAGGCAAGATTAAATGGGAAAGA
>NW_024423786.1:11536124-11628244 GCF_017311325.1 Ursus maritimus
TGTTTCCAGTAAAAACAAACAAGTGAACAAACAAAAATTACACAAAATCTCAAAGGATTAATAAAAAAAAATAGTGAAACCTTCTCCTACCTGTAAAAATTTTGTAGGATTTTTGGTGTGAGGAGTGGGTGCAGTGAGTTAAAATAACACTGAGATTGGTGGGTATGACTTCCTTGGAAGTAAAAAATAACAGGAAATGGCAATTACCAGAGTCTACCCTTCCTGTCTCTTTTGTTAAAGATCAGCTGCTCAACCTGGGAGGCAGGTTGTCATGGTAATGGAAGGCAAATGGGCATGACATAGGAATAATGGGCAAAGAGATTTTTTTATAACCTCTTTATTAATGTCTTCCTTGAGCCAGGCATGGGACATTGTATTACCTGTCTAACCTCTCATGAGGCAAGGATGTTTCTAAACATTAATAAAGTCACCCAAGAGACCAGCCTCTGTCTTTTCTAAATTAATCTGGAATCTTGAAAGGTTACAACTATAGGTTGAGGACTATAGCACTAAAAGAATTGGTGATATCTAAGTTGCCTTTAAAGGCCATGAGGAGTTAATGAGGCAGATCAAAAAGAGTGTTTCAGGTAAAACAAAACAAAATAAAAATTAAAAATCCCCACATTTCATGTTCAAAAAAACATGGCAGCACAGGAAAGAATGGTATATTCTGGAAACCATATGTAATTCTATATGGCTGGGTGGGTCAGATAATATAAAACTCACACACCATGTTAAAAAATTTGGACTGTGTCTAGAAAAACAATACTGAGTTGATTTCCTCAAGATCACTCATCAAATTGAGAGCAGAATATTGACAGGATTACTTAGAACTCCTGATTCTGTGGTTAGGAACACATGTTTGTATGGGCATATGATGTATCCAGATCTTATAATCATCTGAAATGGAAAAGTGTCTATATGTAACACAAATATCTCAATCTCTGATTTGATTCATTAATTGTAGCATGCATTTTCTAAGGAGTAAACATCACTCACATAGATCCTTAACTTTCTGTCATTATCACATCTTAATCCCCTTTGAAACTGAAAAATACATGTAAATTCCCTAATAATTTTTCTTTTCTTTTTTTCTTTTCTCATTGCAAATACTGTGGCTTCTCCCCTGCTGTTCTAAAGGCATTTAGGCAGCTACTATCCCTTTCATTTCCTTCCTTGCACAACTTCAACAATATTGCAATAATTGTCATAACTCTAGGATACCATGCTGTAGAAATTCCCATTAAGTCACTGTAAAACATGACTCTTTAAAAACCAGAAACATATGCACAGCATCTTGAAAGCCACTGGCATAGGCAAAGCAAGAATTACTCCAAATCTAACATTACCCTAACAATAAAATTAGAAAATCTAACACCCAAGTTTTCACACTCAGATAAATTTATTGGTAAAGATTTATCAGCACTGTCCCAAATGGGACTATATCAAACTAATAAGCTTCTGCACAGCAAGTGAAATCATCAACAAAATGAAAAGGCGACCTACTGAATGGAAGAAAATATTTGCAAATTGTATAACTGATAAGGGGTGTTCTATATATCTAAAATATATAAAGAACTCATATGACTCAATAGCAGAAAAAAACTCTGACTAAAAAATGGACAGAAGACCTGAATAGACAATTTTTCCAAAAAAATATACACAGATGGCCAACAGGTACAGGAAAAGATGCTCAACATCACTAATCACAAGGGAAATGCAAATTAAAATCACAATGAGCTATCACCTCATATATGTTAGAACATCTATTATCAAAAGGACAAGAAATAACAAGTGCTAATGAAGATGTGGAGAAAAGGTGCTGGGTGGGCAAAATGGCTGAAGGGGGTCAAAAAGTACAAACTTCCATTAAAAAATAAATAAGTCATGGAGACCTAATGTACAGCATGGTGACTATAGTTAATAATACTGTATTGCATATTTGAAAGTTACTAAGAGAATAAATCTTAAAAGCTATCAGAAGAAAAAGATATTGTAACTATTGTGTGCTGACAGATATTAGCTAGACTTAACTGTGGTGATCATTTTGAAATATATACAAATATTGAATCTTTATGTTGTACACCTGAAACTAATATAATGTTATGTCAATTATACCTCAAAAAAAGTCTCAAACTTTGGTGTCTATAAGAATCTCCTGGGGGATCAGTTAAAAATATCACTCAAAATCTAACATTAGCCAAAAAATAACATTAGAAAATGTAACTCCCAGTTTTCACAACTGCATGGATTTACTATTAGAGATTAATCAGTACTGTCACTTTTTTACTCTGGGATTTTTTTTATGGCATTTTCTTGTTTGTTTTTTCTTTTCTTTTCTCTTTTTCCAGCAATTTTGATTTGTTCCCTATTGTTGATTTTATTTCAATTCTTTGCTACTAGTTTCTTACATTCACCAATGCATTTTTCAATCCCTCACTCATTAAATAAACGTCCTTAAACATCCACTACATGTGACAAAGTTATAACAAATTGCCACATTATTTTCACTTGGAATCATTCCTGGGCAATCAAGATCTGATAGGGGATAAAATATTTCAAAGGAGATGTGCACTGAGTTGTAGGGACATAAGCTATAAAGAGCAGTTGTGTCAAAACAGACAAGAGGTCAACTCTAGAAACAGCATGGATGGTAGTATGCTTATTGCCATTCTAAACAAAATTTAGAAATTCAGGCTGCAGGAGTCAGAGATCTTATTTGAGAAAATGAATAATCAAGTGTCAGGGATCTTGGTAGTAAGAAGATAAGATCTAAGTTGAAGGTCTGAACAATATACATAAGGTATCAACAGCAAGACCTGTCATTTATAATGAGCACCAAACCATACACACACACACACACACACACACACACACACACACACACACATCCTGTCTGGAGATGAGTTCTCTCATGACAGTCACATGAACCAAGAGCTGACATCAAGTGTAGGATGAGAAGTAGGCACTGGGAAGCTGCTGTCTTAAGGCTCCAGCTGCACAAATCAGTTATCAGTAGAGCTGTTCTTAGGAGCAGCAATGAATTTACAAGCACCTAGGCAAAATGGCTTTGTCGGGGTATTGGGGACAGGGGTAACATAAAGAAAGAAGACATAATGACCAATCAGTTCCCTGTCTGTGTTTACCATATCCAGAGGCCCTTTGTCAAGATGGGAGACCAAAGAAGAAGGTGGCTAGCTATAAATATCATCATTAGTGATTTGACACATGTGACAGACAGATCGAGGAACCCCTCAACTGATGTATCTTCTTCCCTGAACCCAACATTCAAATGCCCTGTGCTCACCTTAGGTTTTTTAAAACATTTTCTCTGATCCAAGGAATGAATGCGCAAATAACAATTTCTTCAGATCAAAAGCAACAGCAGCACACAGCAAACACATTTATATTGAGTGAGGGAAAGAATAAGATAACTGAATTCCTGCTCAGTACATTCTCACTATTAGTTAAACAAGCCTTTATTTTCACTATTCTTTGTCTGTCACAAGGTGGGAATTAATTTTCTCTCAACAAAAGCTTTCTAGAATGGGCTATTAATAAACACCACAAACTCCTAGCCTCAATTTTACTCCTGTCTCTAGTTCTGTGTTGCCTGGTTTTAGGATCCTGGGGGGGGTGACCATAAGCCTCAGGGTCACCCCTCAGCCAACTACTGATATTAAAACAATTAAAACTGATATCAAAACAGTAAAATAAAACAAAAACCAAAAACATTGACACCTTTACACCTCTGTAAAGCTTCTCCCTCCTTAGCAATGATTTTTCCTTTTAGAAAAACAAGTTCAGATTTCAGGGTAAGGCAAATATGACCCCTCTGATACACCCAGGGCGTTTGTACACTTGGTGCACTGGGTACTTGTGGATATCTTTATGAGGTATGTACAGACAAGCCCTTGTCACTCTGTCATCGACTTTGAGCTTCTTAAAGACTTATGAATCTTTGTGTTCCCAGTCATGACAATGATGTACACATAATATAGTAGAAGCCCCCAAATAGTTGCTGAATAAATAATGAGATGATTGAGCAGGTTGCTGAAGTCATCCGGCTTCTTCCTAAATTAAACCCAGACCAAAGCTTCTCAGAATCCTCTGCTATAGCCCAGAAAAGACACATCATTTAAGATAAATATCGCTGTAGCCAAATATGTTTCTTTTAAATTCTATTTAAAGAAACTAACACTCTACCTTTTACCTCCTTTGTTAATGTGAAACATTTTAACACATTTTAAGAAAGCTTAAAATATTGCATGTAACTAAGGCTGCAGAAACTGACACCACAGTAGAAACATCCCATTTCTTCAGGCAGAGGGGGAAGCTGTGGGATGGCTTATGAGCTCGGGCTCTAGACATAAACTTCCTGGATTTGATCCCCAGCTCTGCTGTATAATTAGTAAATGAGACCATGAATAAATGATGTAGCCTCTGCATGCACTAATTTCTTCATCTGCAAAGTGGCATGAAGCTTATAGGATGAGAATCGTATCCAGTGCATAGGGTTCCTGTGAGGATAAATAAACTAAGACATGGAAAGCAGCACAGAGCCAGGCACACAGCTTTAGGTATTATTAATATTCCAAGCATGGGGTAATATGAGAGTAACATTTACCTTATGAACTATTTCCCACGTTAGGTATAGGAGACAGTCCCAGCAATCCTTTCATAGCATGTGCTATTTTTTGCAGACACATTTTTAATAACTGATGGTGCTCTTTAGGACAGCTGCAGTCAGAAACAAGGGCTTTTAGATGCCCTCTTTCGTACGTGATTTCCATTGGATATACTACCTGATACGTTCTCCACCTAGCAATAAGAGAGTTGATAGCTCAACAACACTTTTGTTGACTAATTTTCTGTATTAGTTTCCTGATGAAGGAAACAAACACAGAAATCAACTGAAACCAATTTGTTAAGAAGATTAAGGTAGAAACCGTGCCTATGGGAAACTGTCAGAAAGTGCTATAAACAGAGCTAACCTCCCTAGGGAGGAATAGAGTGATTCTCATTAACATGTAATAGTCTCTAAATTTTGTTCTTCATGGCAGTGCAATCTGGGAAAAGGAGCAGATTTCTGGGTGTCAGCATACCCACATATTTACCTTGGGTGCTCTATGGATTAGCAGGGAGGAGTGTATGTGGAAAACCTCAGTTGGTAGTCCTGGTTTCCTGCTTGCCATTTAGGATAAGCTCAACACGTGGTAGCTGAGTGAGTGAACCAAGGCAAGACCTTTAATAACGAGGTTTCCTCATCTGAAAAGAGGAGAAGTAAGAATATAAAGTTTGTAATGCAATGGTGTTGACTTTAGAAAATAAAGGTTTCAGAAACATGGGTGCTATCTAAGCATTTTCATGTTCTCTTTTTCTGCATCATCCTGGCATATACCTAACACTTTTCATGTACCAGAGTTCATATTAGAGAAAATATTTTTAAAAACTTCTTCATGGGTTGGAAGGAGATAGAGAACCCAGGTGTCATAAATTCAAGTCAACCTTCAGCCCCTTCTAGACAGACTAGGTTTGAAAGTCAAATCTGACTTCAAATCTAATAATACATGTCTAAATGGGGGCAGACCTTATTATGGCAGTCCAAGTACAGTTCTCATTCACAAACCAATACCCTAAACCTTATGCTTTCCCTCCTTTCATTAAAATGACTTATTTCTGTAAGAAAGATATGAACAGAACCCTAAAAGTAATGGTTGTAGTAGCATTAGTTACTGTGTTTTAATATAATCATCATGATAATATTAAAGATAGCAAGTTAATATTGAACAATCACTGACTCCATGCCAGAGGCTCTTGTCCCCTGCCATGGTCATCTGGGATGTCTGCCATTCTGACATAAACCACCGCTTCTTCTTCCTCTCTCAGTGAGGGTGTCTAGGTTGTCCCTGCTTTCTGACCCTAGGAGTGGACATTTGATCTAGACCTGGTTAATCTGCATTTTTCCATCCTTCTGGCAAGTTAGGGCTAAGGATTTTCCTAGAAATAATGAGAATGAGAATTTTCTCTTTTCTTTCAATTTGACAAGTGGGAGAGTATCAGGCTGACTTGCTGATAAGCTTTACTTGTGTCACAGGGAGAAACTACCTGGAGATGAAACAAAGGAAATTAGAACCAAAGGAAAGATTTCTGATTCCATCCTGGGAGCTCCTGGAACCAGCAATATCTAAGGCCAATTAAATCAGGGATGTTTAAGTGATGTGAGCCAATAAATCTCCATTTTTACTTAAGTCTCTTTAAACTCAGTTACTATCATTTACAACCTAAAGTTCAAAATGCCTACCCCCAATTTTTCAATCAAGAATGAGCACAGAAGGGGTGCCTGGCTGGCTTGGTTGGTATGAGTTTGAGCCTCATGTTGGGAAAAGAGATTACGTAAAAAAAATAAAATCTTAAAAGAAAAAAGAATGAGCACAGAAATCATAGGACTTTATGATTCTATAAATTTAACATTTCTACCATATTCTCATAAAGACAACTTCCAGATAATCATATGCATGTGTACCAATCATATAATTCAGACTTCCTTCTTAATACTGTACTATGGATCCTCGGGCTGATGGACCATGTTCTCAAGATCGTCCTTCTTGCCTCTCAATGGATCCACCTGCAATAATCTGAAAACCTAGAACTCTAGTTTGGGAGGTGTATGTCTATAAAGAAAACTAACTTAAAATTCTGCAGTAAAATAAAATTTGAATATGTGATGCTCCCAAAACATAAGCCTTCTATTGAATCCCCAAATGTGGTTGAATTCTACAAAATGAGATATGGAACCATAGAACAATGGTTTGGTTTATGCTCTGGAACTAAAGCTGCAAATTTTAGCAGGTGACTTTACTTTCTTCATCCTGTTCTCTCCCTTATGAAACAGTAGTAAGAGTAACAGGACTTCACATCAGAGGAGTAAGAGTCTTGGTGAAGGACAGCTAGAACACTCTGGAAATGCCTGATAGCCACTGAGGCAGCATGTAAGAGGCAAAAAACACTGTATATCTTTAGAACTTCCTGCCCATTTTACAGAGGAGGGTGAGAGGATTTAGCCAGGCTGACTGTAGTAGCCACAGAGATGGCCAGAATTTCTCTGGGTTTTCCTCTTTATTGTGCTTTAATGCAGATTCACTGACTCAATCCACAACAATCTTTCTTATTTTTCTTCTCTAAGCAACATCACTATTCTGTGAGCTACCTGGGAGTTGTTGAAAATGATATTTTCTAGTCTCTTTCCTCAAATATTTTGATTTTGAATCTGGGATAAGGGCCAGAAATCTGAATTTTTAACAACCGTGCCTGGAATTTCTGATGCTGGGGGTGCACAGATCCTGCTTGGAGAAACATTGAGTCTGGCCTGTGTTATGAAATCAAAGAAATGTAATCTTTATATACTTGGGTTATAGTTATCCCATTTTGTGAAGTGTTTTTAGGTTTGAAACTGAAATGTTCTGGCCACTTGTACTGCAAAGGCCCCTAGGAAGGTGTTCAGGTGATAATCTCCCCCATAGTACATATTATTAGTGGAAATTCCATAAATAGAAACTGCCGATACTTTGGGGGAACATATGAGGTAGCAATATCATTCCCTTTATGTGACTAATGTTAGAGTCAAGAGAAGGTAAAGTGAAAACTGTGTATCATTTGCCTGACTAATGCTATGATTTAAAACAACCAATTCTTGTGGTGTTTTGTACTACACGGAGCCGGGCACGTGGACAATAAATTAATATGCTTCAAAGCAAGAAGGTTCCTGAATGAATGACTGCCTGTGTTTAAGGAAAAAGCCTCAAATGTTGATTATAAATATTCATATTTCCCTTCATATGCTTAGTGAACATTGCTTTTTTATCGAATTTCCAGGAAACAAAGCAACTTTTTAATCTGTAAGTTAAATGAAACTATCATTATGTTTATGCAGAACTGAAGGGGACCTCCATCAAAATGTTCTGGCAGAATTTTCCTGGTATTTTATTCAAATATTTTTGGAAGACTAGAGAGACAAGATGAGTGGAATGTTTCATGTTGCCATGCAAGTTTTTCACCTGAAATCATTCTGGTTTAAATCCAACCTGTGAAGCAGAAAGGCGCCTTGGAGGTAATCTACCCTGACACTTTGGCTTTATGTTTAAAGACTCAGGGGGTCCTGTAAACTCAGAGATGGATGCACAGATACCAAATAAATTAAAAACAGCATTAGATGAAATCCAGAACTTCCTTCCTCCTTAGCTAGTTTTTCTTCCTATATAAACTTCTCAAAGAGGAGAGAGAGAAGAAAGCACTTGCATTTAATTCTTGGTCTTTTGAATTCATAGAAGGCTTTCTTGGATTAGCTGACTAGGTTAATACTGCTCTATCTTGTGACAATGCTGATATTCTTCATAGACAAATTATCACCTTGTGAAGTTCATTAGTTATCAATGAAAATAAAATACTAAGATTGTAAAGCATTTTTCCCCTTTGCTCTTTTGTAAGGTAATCTGCTGAAAGTAGATTGTGAAGATGACTCGGCTCTGATGACTGAAGCTCAGAAAGGTAAAGCGTCTTGGCTGGGTTCCCCTAGCTTGTGACCCCTCATATGGTGCTCCTTATACTCTCATACAACTGCTTCAGAAAATAACCAGACTTTCATTTGGTAGTCTCTTTCACATGCCTAACTACCTCCCAGGCTATGAGTCCTTTGTATGAAGGTACAGATGGCAATGCACCTTAAATCAGTATTTTTTTCATTATTATTCAAGGAGTTTTGCAAAGTCACAAATGCATAGATATGACCAAAGATCCTGTACTAGGTAAACTGAGGCCATCTTTGCTTTTCTGGAAGAGTTTGGACAAAGGTCAGCCGATCAGGAATAACAACATGCTGTTGGCTCACTGTGATTTCCTCCATTACTATCAATGACTAAGAACAAGGCTGACCTCATCGTTCTCATATAAATCAGGTGCATCTCTCTGATTCATCATCTCTGGCCTGTTTGGCCTGCGTTGGGTGCTCAAAATCTTCATCCTATCCAACCGAAAGACTCTGAAATCCAGGCCTTTAGCCTTATAACAGGGGCTTTTCCTTGAAGTTTTATCATACCTACTCTTCAGGCCCCTGCCTGAATAACTAACCCCTCTGTTACAGTATTACACAAAGACCATAGATAGAAAGGGAAAATCTTATTTTCTTCTGTCCAGAGTCACTGGCTATTAAAAAGGTAAACTCAATTTTGTCCCAACCTCATAAAAATGGTCAAAGATTACAATACAGTCTTCAGAATGAAAACTTAACCTTGAGTCCAGGTTTATACACACTGTTAGCTAATGAGGATGGAAACCCCTCCCAGCTCCTCCTTCGGATGAAGCCTCTGATATAGAGAGGTAAAAGAGTTTAAGATGCAACTGTAGCAAAAGCTGAACTTCCAGGAAAATCAACAGAAGTAGGAGAAGCAGAGAGAACAGACAGCAAAAGAATAGGGCAGTGAAATGAACACGGATACAGACAAACAGAATCTATTCTCACTTCTCTGAAACCTGTCCTACCAAATGGGAATGACATTATTTTTCACATCATCAGGCAAGATTTAATGCATATCTACTTAGCTGTTTCATTAAGACAAGGACATATTGGTTGCGTTGTCTTTATGTAATATTGATTAGCCCTCCCTTTCTGAAATCTAAGTACTTAGAAAACTGGTAACGAAGTCTCTTAGGAGGCATTATGGAAGGCACTGATTAATATTTGCTGCCATGTAGTCAATGCTGATTATTTATCATGCTCACCTTCTAAATCAGCACTCAAGCAGATACACATGCCTCAGTGAGCCTTCTGGGTATTAGATGATGGGTAATAGGGCTTGTTCAAGCACAGGATTTCTCATGAGAGACAAGTTTGTTTTTAGAAAGATGAGGGTCCTGTTTTTACCTGCCAGCAATTCCTGCTATTTGTTGGGCACTGTCTGATAATATTTGGCTTGCACATGATTTCAAACCAGATAGTATATTCTGACTTGAATTTAAGATGAAATAAAGATTTCTGGGTTCAAACACAAGTACCACCATTTATTAGCTAGGTCACTTAATCTCTCTGAACCCCACATATTGTTTTTTTTAAATCTGTAACATGCAGACAATCACCACCTCATAGGGTTCCTGAGAGGATGACTTGAAATGGCACAAGTAAAGCCCATAGCATTGTGTCTGACACATTAGAAGCCTCCATAAATTTTATTTTTTTTTATTTTTTTTTAAGATTTTATTTATTTATTTGACAGAGACAGCCAGCGAGAGAGGGAACACAAGCAGGGGGAGTGGGAGAGGAAGAAGCAGGCTCCCAGCAGAGGAGCCCGATGTGGGACTCGATCCCGGAACGCCGGGATCACGCCCTGAGCCGAAGGCAGACACTTTAACGACTGCGCTACCCAGGCGCCCCATGAAGCCTCCATAAATTTTAAACACTGTGTTATACTTTTTAAATATGTTATTATTATAAGGTTAACATTCTGCTTCAACAGAGTTTTTAGTAAAAATAGAAACAATGGCATGTGGGATGGCCTCATCAAAACTGATCATTACAAACCCTTTAAACGGTGGTTACTGGACTTCTCTGTACATTGGAATCAACCAGAGCTGTTTGTTTTTAAGTCCCAGTGGTTTAGTCTGTCCACCAAGTGAAATAAACCCTACCTCTCTGGGGTTGAGACCTAGATGTCAATATTTTTTAAAGCTATTAATCCCAGGGAATCATTCTGATTGGCAGTTTGGGGTGAAAATTGTTTGTTAAAAATATTATAGACCATATAGCCTAGCCCAGAGGCAAACTTTACAGAATGATCTTTCTCCACAGCTTCTGGTATACCCCCTTCTATGAACTGGTTTCCCTAAAGGGTAGTTAGGGTCAATGGGAATCTCCTTACTCCACCCATAGACCCCAATGATCTTTAAATATTTGTGGTAAGATTTTTTTTCATTGAAATCTTAATACGAGGAAACAGTATTCTAATAGGATAAAAGTATTTTATGAATTACACCATTTTATTAGTATATTGTTAACAACATTAGGAATCTCTTGATAAACACAGAATTTGAATCTTGGTGTTCAGATAAAAACTGTTGTCTCTTTTGGTCTCAGTGTCCCAATTTTTGCAGTGTTTTGTTTTTGTAGTATAAGACCAAGCAAATTCTGATTAACAAAGTTCTCCTTGGCAATGTTATATTTTTCTTATATTTTTAAAGAACTCATTTGCAACCATGGGATATTTTTCAATTACCTGAATTGGTTGGCTAAAAGGGTAACAATATTTTTGGATTATTGTTTCCAATGTGTCTACTGAAACCATCTCCCTCATTTCATTTCATAAATATAAGTTATATAAGAAATATTAAAACTTAAAATAAGTACTTAAAGTCTAGAGAATACAATCTGACATATACTGACAAGAGCACTTTTGATTCATAGATAATATGCCTGAGTTTTGCATAACCTTTTAAGGAAATGTAATGACCGTGAACTGTATAATTTTGTGTGAGTGGATATGCAATTTTGAAGTGAGTAGATCTGCAGAAACTCGAGACTGCAAAGATAAGTAAAGTTTCTATAACTTGTCTAATCAATGTATAAACTTAAAAAATAGATAAAACCTCAAAAATACACTGAGATGGCAGAAGCAGCTTTAT
The DNA here is from genome assembly GCF_017311325.1 of Ursus maritimus. Lineage (NCBI taxonomy): Eukaryota > Metazoa > Chordata > Mammalia > Carnivora > Ursidae > Ursus > Ursus maritimus. The sequence goes on from NW_024423786.1 coordinate 11,547,795, forward strand.
TCTGAAGCTTGCACAGTCTTACACAAATTAAAGCACTGGTGGTCTCCAGTATATTAAACGTTGTGATATGATTATTACATGTTTAATCACTAAGAAAAAATTCAATTTAATGAAATGTTTAATAATGCGAGAAATATTTCAGCAGAACTTCAGAGACATTTATTGTGAAAATTACTGAAGTAATTACCAGCTTATCCAAATAATATTTGCAAGCTAGTGGGCTATGCTATGATTCTCATTTAGGTCCTTCTACATTCCTCATAACCACTCTTTCAGGCCAGTATAAATTTTATTCCTGAGAGGTCTGGGTTAATTTGTATAAGTCTGACACCCTGCAAGTTGGCCATCATTAGAAAGAACCTGTCTTATTTATGGCCAAACAGTAACACTTGAAGGTCAATAGAAATTCTGGCTGGCACTGTTTATATTCTGCCCCTTTTGCAGGTTACCTTTTAATCAGAGCCAAGTTGGTCTCACTCAAGTCCCCTCTGTTTTGGACTCCCATCTGCTTTTCCCCTCCCACTAACCTACTTTTCCCCTGGGGGTCCAGCCCAGTTTCATCCCTCTGCTGCCTTTTTCTGAGATAATAAGTTCTGTTTCCCCGGATTACAACACCCTCAGGTTTACTTAAAACTAAGTCCTGTTTTTGCTTAAGACTCGAATTCTCTCAAATGGATCCTGAAATGAACCTGTTGACTGTTTTTCCCCAAGCCCCTATTTTGGAGTGAGAGTTTTTAAAGCAACAACAAAATAATGGAAGTTACTCTTGGATAAAGTATACAAAGACCATTGCTATTAGGTTTGTAATACAAAACAAATCATATATTTTTGTTGTCTCTGTGTAAAACAAAACTGGAGACAAGCAAAAATAACTTCACTCTTTGCTCTGGAAAATAAGACTTTGAACTGAGTGAAAAAGTATCCTTTTCAAAACAGACAGCTTGTTTATTAATACTTACCTCAAGAGCCTCTACAGCCATTACATCATAAAGTCAGCCCAGTTCTGAGCAGTTCCTCATCTGCAAGACCTGCTTTAAAATTGCCCAGGGCAGATCCTAAAACCCCATAACCTCTGAAATCCCTCTTCTGAGACTCAACTAATTCTCTGTCAACATGTGTTCTTCCCTTCGGCAGGGAAGGGTCTAATACACTTAGCTTTGCTTGATCAACAGGTTTTTCTGGTGGTCTTTTGGGGAATGGGAACTGATAGCCAGACTCTACAAGTAAGAAATAAGCAAAATAAAGTAAACAAAATGGTATAAAGGGCATGGAGGCAGTTCACAGAAGAGGAAGCCCTTAGGACCTATAAAGTCATGAAATATATTCAAAGGAAGAAGAGTTATTTCTAAATAATATAGAATGTAGATGAAAATTCCTTACAAGGAAGGAGGTCAAACTTAGTCTCTTTTGTAGGACAGGATTCACAGCGTCAATCAGAGGTGGACAACACAATGAAGGACAGATTTCAAGTCCAGAAAAGTCAGGATAACCTTAGGAAATAAAACTATGTAATGTGGTTGGCAGACTAGTCTTGTGGGTACGAGGCAAGAAAAGGCCGGACAAGTCACTGAAGACCAGATCATGAAGGACTGGGAGCACTCTGCAGATGAGAACTAAAGATTGTAGTAGTCCTAGATGGGCACTTCATCCTCATGTTGCTGATCAGCTGTGATTAACAGGGAGCACTACTCAAGCAGGTTATGACCTCCTCGAGGGCAGGGAATTTGCTGTGAACTGTACCCTCCACTTTCCAAGCTAGTGCCCTAGATACAGAGATTTGGAAGTACCAACAGAAAACAATAAATACAACAAACACCTTTATTAGTGTCTTGTATTTGTGTGAGAAATTATCATATGTAGCTTTGTGAGGGAGGGAGGCAAGGCAAGTATTATTCTTTGATAAGTGGACAAAGAATGATTCAAAGAAAGGGGAAGAAAATGACTGACCACTGGCAAGGCTGCTAAATGTTTATGTGTGTGTGTGTGTGTGTGTGTGTGTGTGTGTGTGTGTAAACTCACATGTGTGCTTATATGTATATGTTTGTATATTTATGCACACACACATACATACATACACACTTTTCTTTTTAGTGCTCACAACAACCATGTTAAGTCAGATAATGTTATTACCCTTTTCAACAAGAAAGAATCTGACACTCTGACTGGTTATCTTCCAACATCAGTTGGTGGAGCTGGCACTTGAACTCACCTCCCCTGACTCCTAGTCTGGTGTTCACTTCGTTATATATGTTCCTTCCTTCACTCATCATTTTGCACAGCTCTTTCCTGAGACTGCTTTCCCAACCCTTCCTACAATGCAAAAACAACTCTAACTGCTGAGCTGATCTTCCTTGACGTACCCCAGGCAGACACTGCCAGCTTTGCTGACTTGTTTATGGCTTCAAATAGAAGAGTTCTTCTTACCAGGTACTGAGTTAAGACCCACAAATCCTTGGGCCCCCAAAGACAGATGTGTGTAACATTCAGCTCACAAAACTGAAACTTGGGATGTATCTATGCGTTTCCTAGTGAATTTAGACGAGACTGTGACTTTTGTTCAAGCCTTCTGCCAATGGCTTCTTACAAAACATCTAACATCAGTTTCTCAAGAAGACAGCCAACTGTTAAATATATTCCATTTCTCATAAAGCTGGAAAGAATGTACCTTCAGTTGTATTGCAACATATTTGAAAATTAGATCTCTTTCAGAAGGGATGTGGGGGGGCATTCTTGTAAGAATTTCTAACCATGGCAGTGTCAAACATCATGCTTATAAAAAATATTTAAGAGCTGAATCAGTAAACCCCATGGATTCTACCACCTCCTGCTTTGTCTTGCTCTCATTAACTATCAACTCTCTTCTCTGCATCTTAAACTCTCTGCATAAATGCATAGTGCTTGGCATATAGTAGGTGAGTCAGTGCTTGAGATCATGGGCATTTCTCTATTTCAGTGACCTCAGGCCCATAACAGGCAAAATATGTCAATTAATTAGAAGGTTTATTCAGAAATGATATTTTGAACTAGATTTTAAAAGTACTACTATCGAATAAAATAAGCCAATTCATCAACTCAAGGTCAAGAATTATTCTGAGATGCCTGCTGACTATAGTCATCAGTAAAACTTCAGTGCAATTTCATGTAAAAGCTACAAAATGGAATGTAGAGGAAGGGTAGTAAATCTGATTTTCATTGATTTTTAAAACCACTGTAAACTATAGATCCACACAATAGCAAAATACTTTCTATATTCAAGGCCATGTCTAGCCATTCAAAGAGCAAATTAAAAAATAGGGGGAAATTGTCGGATATTTCTGACTCTTCCTAATCCTCATACCCAATATAAATAAATGATTGAGATAAAAGATGCAAGGCCAGAAGCTGCTGGAAAATCAGTTTCCCTTATGTCCTTCACTGGAAGGGCAAGTCTTTGACTCTACCTTCACCAAACAACTGTTGACTACAGAAAGGATTTCTTTTACTCCAACATGGCTACTGGGAGCCAAGTTAAGAATCACCCATGCTTCAGGCCCTGCAGTCATGCCCACATTCTGACAGACGAGGAGAAATAAAGAGGTAGCACTACTTGTGTTAGTTGAGGCTGGAGGATAGAAGTCCAAGATCAAGGTGTCAGCACAGCGAGAACCCTCATCCAGGTTGCAGACTGCCTACTTCTTGTTGTGTCCTCACAGAGCACAAGGAAACCAGCCAGTTCTCTCCCTCTCCTTAATCATGCCCTAATCCCATTCATGAAGGCTTCGCCCTCATGACCTAATCACCACCCAAAGTCCTCAGATCCAAATATCACAGTGAGATTAGGGTTTTAACATGGAATGAATGCAGGGAGACACAAATATTTGGTCCATAGCAACCATGGTAGCTAATCTTTTCTTGCAGACTCTGTCAGCATTCCTTTTTATTTTCTAGGAATATTCAAGTTATTAGAAGAGCAATTCTACTTCTGAAATATTTTGGTTCAATATATTTGTGCCTGGAATATTCATGTGTATCTATATGTCAGTTACATTTTTAGGCACTACTAACACAGTGACAAACAAGACAGATTTGGTGTTTGCCTTCATGGAGGCAAACAGGAGCCCTGTCATATCTTGTGCTGGCAGGGTTAAAAAGACTCTAACGGACAATGAATTGTGTCCAGCCTACCCTTTTCATGCTTTGTGCCATTTTAGAAAGGTAAAAATATATCCTAGGAGATTCAAGTGGCTGCCTTTAAAAGGACATCTTAGGCTGATAATCAAAGCTGGTGGGACATTTATTTACAGAAGACATGCCAGTCCAAGAGCATTTAGAAGCAGAGCAAGGAGAGAACAATAAGCCATCCATCAGGCTTTCTTAATTGGTTAAATGAAAAGGAGTAGAATACCAAGAATTTACTAATTTGTTTATTTTTTGGCCAAGTTAAGCAAATGGTGCACACGTACACATGCGTATTTATCAAGGATACACTGAATCGTAGGGAAATTTTCTGCTCTTATGTGAGGATGCTCTGCAGTATCTATATATAGACACTGGTTAACATATCAGCTTATCACTATGGCATTTTAGAAGCCATATGTATTTCTCAGAACCATTTACGATCATGATTATATTATAACTTATACAGAAAAATGGGTTATTATACACTACCTGGAATTGCAAAGGAGAGGTGCGAAGTATGTGTGCGTGTGCATGCGTGTAAGAGGAAAATTGGGCAGAGGTGTGAGAGGAGGGCCAGAATATGTTTTGTCTAAGCCTGCCTTCTTCACACCAATTACAGTGAAAAGAAAATGTTCAATAATGATATGAGTTGAGAAATACCAGCTCTATAATTTTTCATTTAAAAAGGAAACCATGGTAAGCGTCCTGTGAATTTCTTCTATGGAACATGGCAAGCTGAACTCAGAAGACAGGATATTCAGGGCCCTATTTAGCTCCAGGATTTATTTCTGTTTCCATGGCAATCCTGCCACATAAAACTGCATTACTCCTCCTGGTAAGAGGCCTTTCATTTGTCATGTAAACCTGTAACCCAAAAGCTGCCTTCAACAGCTGAGTCCAGTACTAAATGCACAGAGAACTGGCTAATATATTTATTTTAAATCAATAGTGTCACTACATTTTAATAACAATGGCATTCTTATTTGGCATTTTATTTGCTACATCAATTCTAAAGTCCTATTTTATTAGCTAGTATGGGCCTTCTGAGTACAACTGCACTGGAGCTGCAGAAGTCAATAAAAGTAATAAATTAAATGTACCAGTCAGTCATTTTTCCTTAGCTCAGCTCAACAAATCCCTCTGCAACCCTGTCAGCACTGAAACACCTATGCTAATGTCCTCCACTTATGTCACTGTTAAAAATAATAAGAGATTGAGACTCTGTTAGACTGGAGTATGGCTTCAAGTGCCATTTGAATCTCCACTGCCAAAGGAATATTACCATCAGGTTATCAATATTCTCCTGGGCACATCTTCCAGTGAATGCCCACACTTGCCTGTTCCATTCTGAACCATTTTAGAGCGCCATTTGAGTGATACACATCAGAATCATAGCCTTAGAGCTAAAGGGATCTAGGGGTCTATATACTCCAATCTCTTCCTTTTAAAGAGGAAGAAAAAATCCCTGTGAGGTTCAATGGTTTATGTAAGGTCACACAGTGAGAAGCAAAGCTTGGAGAAGCTCGGATTTTCTCACAATGGGGCAATTCTAGACAATTCACAGGTAAATATTTTACTCCTGAGAAGAAAAATTTGTAATTCTTCTCCAGAGATATTTTCCAAGGATCATCTGTAAGCTTTGGAGTTGTAAACACACTGTTTTGATCAGTAGAATGGAACTGTATGTTAGCAAGAGTTTTTGAATATTATTCAAATATAATGAGTTTAAGGGGCACCTTGGGTGGCTCAGTCAGTTAAGCATCCAACTCTTGATTTCAGCACAGGTCATGATCTCAGGATTGTAAGACTAAGCCCTATGTTGGGCTCCACACTGGGCATGGAGCCTGCTTAAGATTATCTCTCCCCTCTCCCTCTGCCCCCTACTCTCCCTCTCAAATACACACACACATACACACACACACACACACACACACACACACACACACACACATAATGAGTTTAATTCCATACAGTAATTATATGTATTAAATCCTAAAAGAAGTTGAGTTTTCTATATGAGTTGACCCTTCTGACAATGATTTAAAGGACTAAATATTTGAATTATACTGGTGGTGAGTGCATACTATGTGCATGAATTTATTGGGTGATATCTGCAGGGGCTGAAATTAGAGGCAAGACCATCTGCCCATCTGGCTAATCTGGCACCTAGAATTACCCAATAAAAAGGGAATCTAGCACCAATTAAAGTATGACAGCCGTCCTGACAAAACTTGGAAGCCCCATTTGAGTGTGACTTTATCTGGTGAAAAATCCCTTACTCTAAGTGAAATAAGTCAAGCAGAGAAAGACAATTTTCATATGATTTCACTCATTTATGGAACATAAGGAATAGCAGGGAGATCGGTAGGAGAAGGAAGGGAAGAATGGGGGGGTAAACAAAAGGGGGAATGAACCACGAGAGACTATGGACTCTGGGAAACAAACTGAGGGCTTCAGAGGGGAGGGAGGTCAGGGATTGGGATAGGCTGGTGATGGGTATTAAGGAGGACACATATTGCATGGAGCACTGGGTGTTATACGCAAACAATGAATCATGGAACAGTGCATCAAAAACGAAGGATATACCGTATGGTGACTAACATAACATAAATAAAAAAAAATTTTTAAAGATTTTATTTATTTATTTATTCAACAGAGATAGAGACAGCCAGCGAGAGAGGGAACACAAGCAGGGGGAGTGGGAGAGGAAGAAACAGGCTCCTAGCGGAGGAGCCTGATGTGGGGCTCGATCCCATAACACCGGGATCACGCCCTGAGCTGAAGGCAGACGCTTAACCGCTGTGCCATCCAGGCGCCCCATAAATAAAAAAAAATTTTAAAAATTCCTTACTCTAATTCCTCCTTAGCCAATTGGTAGCCAACACAGTGTCCTCTGGAAGCCAACAGGTACCCGAATTCTTTGTTCAAGGATCATGCTATCTGAGAAGCAGTCATATTACCTTGGCTTCCTGGTCTGCCTTCCCACTTACCGGGAGCTCATTTGGGTATTCAGGATGGTGCATGGCCCCCATGCATCTGTTTGCTGCAATCAACACTATTTTATTTATTTGTTTTTTAATCTTTATTCAACTTTTTAACCATTACCAATGGCATTAGTGAACATTTTTTTAAGGTAATCTCTACACCCAATGTGAGGTTTGAACTTATGACCCCAAGATCAGGAGTCATGTGCTCTACCAACTAAGCCAGCCAGGCACCCAGGCAATCAACACTATTTTAAAGGGCACCATTTGTTGGGAGGTGGGAAACAAAAAACTTCAGAATCTCCTGGTAACTTTTAAAAGCTGTGGTCTATTTTCAAGATCAGCATTTGTAGCTCTCAAATAACTAATTTTTATTGGGCACCTACTAAGCTCCAGATTCTGCTTTGGCTGCCATATACAATACTGAGAGATAACATGTGAGAGAATCTATCCTTCATGGAGCTCTTTTTGCAGTGGACATAGAGAGTTTTCTATTACACCACATTGTCAGAATCTGCTGAGAAATACTTAGAGTATTATTTCTCATAATCAAGAGTTTATATAGCAGAGATACAGTGTTTCCACGTTCTGAGAAAAGACTAAAGAGGAAAAGTATTTTCACCGTAATTTAATCAAGAAATGATATTTGGAAGGCAGCCCTTCAAAAGTGCTCAGCTCCTCAGCTGTTTTTATATAATGCATAATTATCAGCGGCTGTCTCTGGAATTGCCAAATTTGAAGATCAACCTAATGGCATATGATGATAGGACTAGGATTTGGGGAATTCCAATGAAAGTTTCAATGCAGCTGAAATCATGAAAACAAAGTTGTTAAAATACTGTTAGATTTGCCTGGACTTATATATAGACAAAATGGAGTTTTTCAATTTATAATTTTTTTCCCTCATGTTTTAACTATGGTGAGTTATTTCTAACTAAGAATACATTTGGAGACCAACTGGTCTCATCTTCTGCCAACCCCCTTACAACATACCACGAAAGACCACCAGATGGTCATGCAGTTCCTACATGAGTACCTTCAATGATGGTTAACTCACTAACTTTAGGCTAATTGTTCAAATTAAAATCATTACAAGGTTTATGTTCACTTCAAACAATTTTTTACTTTATAGTTTCTGCAGAAAGGCCATACAGAATAAATCTGACCTTTTCCTCATGACATCTGAGTGCATTTATAAAGATAGCTATTGTGACTGCTTTGAGTATTCTGTTCTCCAGGCTAAAAATTCTGAGTGGCCCCTGATCCTCTAGAGAAAAAGAATATATGTACATGACAAAATCTACCAGGTGCCACAAGATCTGTTTTAAATTTTCCCCCTCTTAAATCTTACTTTTGGGTTAAGGCGTTAATTTGCCTAATTAGCATAAACTTCTATCACCAGGGAGGATTACTATTCCAGCATTTGTTTATATCAACAAACATTACCCATTCCTGGGTGACATGGATATAGACATTGATAAAGGTCAGATTTTCTCTAGATGAGTTCATAGCCCTAGTGGGAAAGTCTTCCCTCTGTCCATTCATTCATCCATTACTTCATTCAGTATTTAGTGAGTGCCAACTATTGTGACCAGAACTGAGAAGGCACTAAGGATTTAGTAGCAAATAAGACAGATAAGGTCCCTGCTAGTAGACTTACATTTTTTATGTAAAATGAGCAAACGACTAGAGAATACCAGAAAAGGATAAGCTCATCATTATTACAAAGCAAAAGGAGCAAGAAAGGGAAGCCTCTTAAATACAAGTTGAGTGAAGAATGGAAGATGCTCAGCATAGATATGACAGCCTACTACACAACTTAGTCTATAGCATTTATTGAGTATCTACTGTATGCAGAATGTCTGGTCAGGGAGTAAAGTGTAATAGACCAGGGTATAGGACTAATTCCCTGAAAAGAATAAGAAAATAATCCCACTTTATTTTGATATACAACTTTAGAGTTTGCAAAAAAAAAAAATCTCTATATAATAATACATAAAGAGACCCTACTTAGTAAACAGGAAGTATTTCTACATATTTTATTATTTAAGTCATTAAAACCATCATGTCACTTAAATCTCATAGCAACTGGGTGATGTAGCAAGTGACAGTATCATTAGCATCATTCTACAGATGAGGGAAATAGAATTTCAAAGAAGTTAAGCAACATTGTCCAGACTCAGTAAGAGATGAGTCCAGGAATTAAGACGGGCTTCTAACTCATGATTTTGTAGGATTTTAAAAAATATCTGTGAGTGTCGATTTAAGTCAAATGAAGCTAACTCTTGTCTCAGGATCTGGGTCTTGACCAATTTACTACTAATAAGCCTCTCTACTGAAGGATGAATTGTGAGAGAGAAAAGAAAGAAAGAAAGAAAGAAAGAAAGAAAGAAAGAAAGAAAGGAAGGAAGGAAGGAAGGAAGGAAGGAAGGAAGGAAGGAAGGAAGGAAGGAAGGAAGGAAGAAAGAAAGAAAGAAAGAAAGAAAAAAAGAAAGAAAGAAAGAAACTTTGTTAAGTAATGCTTATATTTTCATTGGAATTCTCCTTTGAAAGCCTATGCTGTTCCTCATGAAGATGACATTGAAATGTACCCACTGTGGAGGCGCCTGGGTGGCACAGCGGTTAAGTGTCTGCCTTCGGCTCAGGGCGTGATCCCGGCATTATGGGATCGAGCCCCACATCAGGCTCCTCCGCTAGGAGCCTGTTTCTTCCTCTCCCACTCCCCCTGCTTGTGTTCCCTCTCTTGCTGGCTGTCTCTACCTCTGTCGAATAAATAAATAAAATCTTAAAAAAAAAAAAAAAAAGAAATGTACCCACTGTATTATGAATGGAGAGTTCAGTAAACAAGTGTTTCTCTGCAGTTGGGCATGTCTGATAATAAATTGGGTACAGCACCAGGATAGCATCATGTTATCTCAGATGTTTTCAACTTCAGTCTTCCTAGTGGGACACCAGGGCTTTTTAATGATATTTATCTTGTGCAATTAAAAGTCTCAAATGCCAGTTTTTTTCTCAGAAATATCAAAATACGCAAATAAATATGTGATGCCTGGAAGCACGTCTTCCTTGGGCTTACTTCCACAAAAACATTCAGCATCTGCTGACGATAATAACTCAGCAAGTGCTGAAAAATCTCCGAATCTACAGTTAGTTAACCATATAAATATTTGGGTTTTTTTTTCCAATTTAGAGGGCTTAAGTATAACTTCCGTAAAAATTAAAAAGCATTTAATACTTACATGCTGAATCTACATTTTAATAGTATCACTTTGCCCATTCTTCCAGAACTTAATTTAATAAAAGATGTATATATCATGAGAAATATCCTAAGTCAACATCAATAAATAAAGTTTTGTTTATTAGAGGAAAATAGTATTTCCTTGCTAAAACAAACATACAAAAAACAAAAATAAAAACCTGAACATGTTGCTTCAAGTTAAAAGTTACCTGTAAATTCTATTCAGTGACTGAAATATGGATAGGCCTGAAATAAAGAGAGCAACTCTCCAAAGGAGTGATAAGAATACATCTGGGAGAGGCATCCCAGCTGCCACTGAAAAACCTCTTCAGTCCAGCCCCACAAACATTTGTTGAGCAGCTACTATAAGCCAAGCACTGTGCTTGAAATTGGGGGAACAAGGTCCCTGGCCACAAATGGTTTCCCAAGGACATAAAATAAATCCTGTGGTGATAATGGAACAATCTATTATCATTACCCAGAAGAGACTCAATTTGGTCTGTCAGAGATTTGATAAAAGAAGGGACATTTGATTTAGGATGCGGAAGACAAAATGAGAAACAAAACTGTGGACACAGTAAATAAAGGAAACAAAGGCTTCATGACAGGGGAACGCACGGCACAGTGTTTTTACAGACCAGTCCATGGTATGAGGCATTTGGAATGGGTGAAGATGGAGACAGAGACAGAAGAAGGGGAGCCTGGGTAGGCAGGTGGGGGCTACATTGCGTGGGACCTTAAACATTAGACTTAGGACATATGCAGTTCTTTCAGAATATTTCAAATTGTTTTACAAAGGGAATAAAACCATTTATCCCATAATCAAAACCAAGGATTACAAATCATATCCATTTTAGAGAGACAACAAATTCAATAGAGCTGAAGAAGGGTTCTTACTCATTGAAAGGTTTAGAGGTGGAAGAGAATTAGAAGGTCATACATAAGACTATTGGAGGGGATGATGATGAGGGTGTACGTTTGGGAGCTATAGAGACAGATGCAAGCTGACAGCCACAGTTATATGTCACAAAGTTATACATATAAACATAAGTATTTAGCAAATAAATCCTGAATATGTATCAGCTCACACACTCACACTCACACACACACACACACACACCACAAAAACAGAACCACTGACTTTCTTCCAGGCCCTAGGGGAATAATTTTATGGTGCAAAATGCTCCATATTTCTGGAGTGTGTTTATCTTTCAGATGTAAGAGTGTCCTCATCCCTCAAAGGGTTAATAATGACACCTGCTGCAGAGCCCCTTAGGAAGACGGAAGAAGATAATGTGTGTAGGCGGTGTGGTATTGCTCACTCAACATCTTGTCATCTGTTTCCTCAGGCCTCTGTTGTACTTTTATGCACTTCTGAAGCCACACTGAATCAATTTGTAACATGCTTTGGCTTTATTGCTACATAAGGCCTATAACATTTGCAGTTTATATCATGGTTTACATTTGTATATATTTAACTAATAGTGGAGAAAAATCAATTAACCCAGAATCTTCAATAGGGTCTATGCCTACCACTTTACCATAAGCTCTAGGAAAGTAAAGATGCATTTTAATCCTTTCTGTAAACCTAGCATAGTGCAGAGTTCTGGTACATAATACATGTTCGCAGAAAGAGGGAAGATGGTAAGGAAGAATGAAACTCAAGGAGCATTTCAAAGTATTAAAAAATGACTAAAACTGAATCAGTGCAAAACAGCTTATATAAATAAAGGGGAGAGAGTACAATTGTCCTGTAATCTGTAAATATTTTTGTCAAAACAATGCAAACTCTCCTAGCAACATTTACAAATATATAAAGCAGTGAAAAAAAGAGAAAAAGTAATTTTTATTTAGTACACTGTAATTTAAAACACTAGAAGAAAGGAGAATTAAGAAGTTCTATTTCTTTGTAAAAACAAAACCAAATCTTTAACAAAATAGGACTTCCCCTTTTGGGAAGATGGAATAGATGTAAATTTCTCTATTTTCCCATTAAGTACAACTAAAAATCTACCTATAAAAAACCACAACAACCTACAAAGCCTGTTAAAGGTGGAGAGAAGAAGGCAGGGCACTTACAGTCCTTGTGACTCAAAGAATAACAGAGTGGCAAGCTCCCCAGGTTTTCGTTTTGCCTCAGCTATCCCAGACTATGAGAGGGAGAAGCCATCAACCTGGATACACAAAGGGATACAAACAGAAAAATCTGTAAGAAAAGCTTGCTCTCCTTAGCTAAAGGACCAGGAAAGAGGCACCTAGCAAGACAGCTTTTAGATAAACATTCAACTCCAGCCGAATACGGCAGAAAAACTGTGAACCCTTCCCACCTACACCATCAAAAGACAAATGGGTAACTTAGAAACTTCTAGACTATGACAGTTTCACTGGAAAATTCTACCAAGAAGAATTAACACCAATTTGAAAAAATAAGGAGAGAAAAAAATACACCTCAATTTGTTTTATTTCTTTGGTATTACCTTGATGTCAAAACCAGGCAAGGATAGAATGAATGAATGAAATAAAATAAATAACATAACATAACATAAAATAAAATAAAACCACAGATCCCCTCATGGATGTAGACACAAAAAACACAATCAGAATGTTAGTAAATGTGATTTAGTAATATGTAAAACTAGTTATGTACTATGACCAAGTGGATTTTATTTCAGGGATGTAAGGTAGTTTCAATAATTAAAACAACAACATCAAAAAAAAAAAATCAGGGTAAATCCATCATCTAATAGTCAGTCATATACAAGAATGAACATGTGGACCCCCTAATTAAAAATGCAACACTATTTCCATCCACTCAAAAAAAAGGGGGGGGATACTGAGAGGTAAATCTAATAAACCATGTGTAAGCTTGTTTGCAGAAACTATAAAATACTAATAAATGATGGAAGATCTAAATTAGCAGAGATTCTGTGTGCAGAGATTGGAAAAGTTCACATAGACAAAAGGATGTGTAGAAATACATGAATCTTCATAAATTACTGGTGGGAATGTAAAATGTATGGCCACTTTGGAAAACCATTTGGAAGTATTTTTTTTTTTTTTTTAGCAAATTAAACATACAACTATGACAAGACATGGCACTTGAACCCTTGAGCATTTACTGCAGAGAAATGAAGACTCATGTTCACATAAAACCTGTATACAAATGGAAATAGCAGGTTCATTCATAATGGCCCTAAATGGAAACATCCCAGATGGCCTTCAGTGGATGGACTATGCAAAATTAGGACTGCCTATATTGTTTATTATGAAACCACCAAACCTAGCCCCACAGAAGGCTACTCCCAAAAAAAGGATAGATGCCTGGAATCTTCAGATAAGCCATGTAGAAAATAATGAATCCTCAAAAGCCGAAATTAAATACCCAGTTTGAAACCCTTTCCTGGCCCCCTACTGGACTCTTCTCTCACCTCTGTTCCACTCTCCTGTGGAAACTGGCTTGATGCTGTACCTAGAGTTGACTCCCCTGAGACACCACCTCTGGCCTGTGGGAACCATTAGGAAGCTGGTCTGCAATCTGGTGCCCTGACACAAGGGCTGCTGCCTCTGCTGCAGCCCTAACTCTTTACTGGGGCCAATCACAGGCCTTATTAAAAACCTGCAGTCAGGGGCATCTGGGTGGCTCAGTGGGTTTAGCGGCCCACTCTTGATTTTGGCTCAGGTCATGATTTCAGGGTCATGAGAAGGAGCCCAGCATAGGGCTCCATGCTCAGCAGGAAGTCTGATTGTCTCTCTCCCTCTGCTCTTCCCTCCTGCTCTCTTTATCTCAAATAAATGAATAAAATCTGAAGAAGAAGGAGAAGAAGAAGAAGAAGAGGAAGAGCAACAACAACAACAAGAAACCTGCAGTCAGGCCGAATCTCCTAAAACTCAAGCCTAACCAGTCACGCCTTAAAATTCTGGGCCTCAAAGGAGAGTAGTGGAGACAAAGCCACACAGCAAAGCCAAGGGGGCCTAATATAGAGAGCCTGAGGGTAGACCAACCTTCCCACAAGCTTACTGGGTATTTTTCCGCTCACTACTTTCTCCTCGCCTCTTGGTAATAACTCAGCCTGCCTGCAAGACGCAAGGAGATCAGTAGGAGAAAATTTGGCAGAGAATATAGTTTATATAGTCCAAAAGTTTACGTGAAAGTTGAGAGGAAACAAAAGGAAGAATAGTCATCGTTTGCGATTTTTTTTTCTTTTTTCTTTTTTTTTGGAAAACATTCTTTCCAGGTTGCCTGCGTGGCTCAGTTGGTTAAGTGTCTGCATTCAGCTCAGGACTCTGGGATCAAGCCCCACATTAGGCTCTCTGCTCAGTGGGTAGTCTGTTTCTCTCTGCCCCTCTCCTCTGCTCTTGCTCTCTCTCTGGCTCTCTCTCTCTCTCTCTCTCTCTCAAATAAATATATAATATCTTTAAAAGAAAACAGTCTTTCTGTGGAGGCCAGCAGCACTTACAGAAGTAACAGATTAGAAGTCGGGACCTAGCTTCCTATTCCGGCACTGTCATTTAACACCCAAAGGAACTTGGTCACAACACATCTTCTCTAGCTTCGATTTCTTTATTGGAATACAGGAATAAAAATCCCCAATCACTCCAGAGTAGTGGTCAATTTTTAATACATACGTCATAGATCTCTACCCAAGCACTTCAGACAAGGGAGTGAGGCTGATGTATGTACCATGTATGCTCTGAATACATATCAATATTATCCTAACATCCCTGATTTTAAATATTAAACACCTCAGCTCTTCTAATTCGGAGTAGAGAAAATGTAGTCACTTCTGCACATGTCATATGCTCACATAATGTCACACACATGTTAGGGATTCAACGAACTGGAGAGCATGAATGTGTGAACATATTCTGCTTGGCTTGGCGGAAGAGGAAGGTAACTCTACGTGGTCTTTCAATCAGTGTCAACAAACATACTGAAATGAGCAAAGGTTCATAAAGAATTTAACAGGGTATCTTGCACATAGTAAGTGCTGGACAAGTAAATAGTGGTTATTATTTATGACAGTTTCTGTGATGTTTGAAGTAATTCTTCTCGCTTTGTTCCTCAGTGCCTCTGAACATCTGATGCCTTTTCCACACTCACTTTGTTAGAGCATTTTGACATATTAGGAGCTCCTCATACCATAATTCAACCTTTTCTAATATTTTCAACATTAAATCATTCCCATGACATGGACATCCAATGGTAATGTTCCAGACCTGCTGACTGATCACAGAAATGATGGTATTGAAGGAATCTTTGGAAGTAATTGATTTCAAGTAATTGATGCTTCTATAGGGAGGGAATGGAAAGGGAAGTAACTAATATTTCAAACTCTGGGAAGTAGAAATTGGATTGAACTATGCCAATCATGTAATGAATAAGATATGAAAATGACTTAGCCCTGAATGAAAATGCTGTGATGTCCCCCCAGTAATTTATGGTGTTGATGGTCTCCTCTGTATTATCCTAACAAACTTAGATATACATAATATAGCTTGAGGGGAGAAATATCTTATATATGTATTATATAATGACAGGTTAATTTACTTCTTTAATACTTTGTGAAATAGCACACAAAGTGACAGGGATACCCTTTCAAATGCCACTGAAATAAATGCTACAACAATCAATCCTTGATTTTCATTCTTGGCAATAATAGTCAAGCGACTTCACATTAGGATTAAATTTTCTGATTTTTATCCTACTATAAAGATTGTACTCATAACCTGCACATAATACCACTTTACATAAACCAATTTACTTTCACTCTTAGCCCTGATATAATGAGCACTGAAGATTTTACTGTATTTCAAATGAATTATTGTATCTCAAAACAAGGACACTTCTATGTAATGTTGAAATTCTCAAGTCACCAAACTTGGCTATAATAACATGTTTTACCAAAAAATAATTGAAGAATATTCATTTTGCTAGAAGCACCAATACCTTCTATCTCCCCCCATTTTGAAGTAATTGTTCTATTTTCTAAATTCTGGCAACATTCTATCTCTGTCCTTATAGAAGCATTTACATTATTTATACTTTGCATTATAATGATTAATGCTTAGATAATATCTCTGTCTGTGGATTTTGCTCTCCTTAATGTTTTTAGTACATGGATTTATATCCCTCTTAGAGCCAAACTCAAACCATTAAAATAGTCAGGTGGTCAATAGAGACTGCACAGAATAAAGTTATTTCTTTGATTTTTTTTTTCCTAACTGTGCTGTAATTATAATTCACCAAAGGAAAAATGCTCACAAGATTTCAGGCAAGTTTTTCACTAGAACAATGAACAAAATTCTCCAGCTAATGAAAAATAACAACAAAAATTTTGATATATAAAGAACTCATACAATTCAATAGCAACAACAAAATCCAATTAAAAATGTGCAGAGGAACTGAATAGACATTTTTCCAAAGAACACATCCAAATGGCCAACATATCCATGAAAAGATGCTCAACATCATGATCATCAGGGAAGTACAAATCAAAACCACAATAAGATGTCGCCTCATGCCTGTTACAGTGGCTATCATCAAGAATATAAGAGATAACAAGTGTTGGCCAACAATGTGGAGAAAAGAGAACTTCCATGCACTGTTGGTGAGAATGTAAATCGGTGCAGCCACTATGGAAAACAGTACGGCGTTTCCTCAAAAATTAAAAATAGGGCTACATATGACCCAGCAATCACACTTTTGGGTATATATCCAAAGGAAATGAGAATAGGGTATTAAAGAGATATATGTACTCCCACATTTATTGCAGCATTATTCACAATTGCCAAGAGGTGGAAACAACCTAAGTGTCCACCAGCAGATAAATGGATAAAGAATATGTGATATATATATACACACACACACACACACATATATATATACATATACATATGTACACATATGCATATAATGGTATATTATTTAACCATAACAAAGAAGTAAATCCTCCCATTTGTGACAACATGTAGAATCTAAAAAAGTCAGACTCATAGAAACAGAGAGTAGAATGGTAGTTCAAGGACTGGGGTTAGGGGAATTAGGAAGATCTTGCTAAAGAGAATAAATTTGCAACTAGAAGATGAATAAATCCTGAAGATCAAATGCATAGCACAGTGATTATAGTCAACAATGTATTATATACTTCAAAATTGCTATTAAATGTTCTCAAAACAAAAAAGAAGTGATAATTATGTGACATGACAGAAGTGTTAGCTAAAGCTATGGTCATAATCATTTTGCAATATGAATGTATCATAACTACATGTTGAACAGCCTTGACCTACACAATGTTATATGTCAATTTAATCTGGGAAAAAGGAAGGAAGGAAGGAAGGAAGGAAGGAAGGAAGGAAGGAAGGAAGGAAGGAAGGGAGGGAGGAAGAAAGTGGAGAAGGGAGAAAGAAAGAAAGAAAGAAAGAAAGAAAGAAAGAAAGAAAGAAAGAAAGAAAGAAAGAAAGGAGAGAGGAAGGGAGGAAGGAAGGAAAAAAGAAAGGAAGGAAAGAAGGATGGAAGGAAGGAATTTGGAAAGGAATATGGAAATTATACTATGGAAGAATTCTAACAACAGATCTTTAATCTGCTTCTTTTTTAACGTTAGGAAATAAAATTTCTTTTAAAAGTATTATGTTTTGCTATTCAGTAATAATGCCTTGTTTTTAATACAATAGAATTTCTAAAATAATGATATATATCTATCCCACATGCCTGTTCATACTATGTTAATAACTATCAATTTGAATTGAGTATTTATTTCACCATCCTGTTGAGTGACAAAATTTTGTTTATACCTTGCTATACCTCGCTAAAATATTTCCAGAATGAGATCAGTCTGTCTGTGTTCCTGAGGCTGATATGAATTTATAAGCATATAATGTAATCAGTATAAGAGGAATAATTGTGCTTTTCATATTTACACTCAATACTGAAAATATAAGCTAGCATATATTGTTACCTATATATAAGTTCATAGTAAATTAGTCATTAGAGCTACAAAATTAAAAATAATTTGTCTTGTGGGAATTTACGTTCAGAGAACTAACTTTAAAAATATTTTTGGAGGCCAAGAACTTTAATTTATCAATGGTCCATATCTGCTTAAGCTAACTCAAAGCACACACAAGTCATTCCTCACTTACATGTTTCCAAATAAAACTTAAAATGGTTCCATTTCTAATATAAGTAAATAAATACAACATTTGATACTTTCATCCATAGGACATAGAAATAGGATTAAAAATATATTTTAAATGTATCCAAAAAGTGACACTATTATAGTTCACAAACAATTAAGGATGACAGCCTCAGAGATGGAAATATTTTCCTTCACATTGGAATATCACCAATCTCTCTTATCACTGATTGCAGAAATGTGGAAAATCATGGCACCTTTATGTCATGCTATGTCCCAAATTTTGAAGATGCCTTATGACTTAGATATATAGATGCATATTTTTGGAATTGATAAAGTAAAAAATATATTTGAGAAAGGGTTAAGACTGAATTATTCTTGGAGAACTTAATCTTTGGAAAACTCACCTAGGAAACACCCTAGGACAATACAAGTAGATTGATTCTCACTGGTAAAGTCATTGGGCTCACATTTTGTCTTTATCAGAATGGGGCCAGTATTTGTCCCAAGGTAGCCATCTATGACCATGGTGGCCTCTCTGCCTGAAAACTTTGGATCTGGGATTCTATTAGGAAATGTGAGAAACTGGCCTTTCCCATACATAGCAAGGACTAAGTCAAATAGAACTAAGTTAGATTGAGGTACCCAAAAGTTGGAAACTACCCTCTCAAGACAGGAGACACCTAACTTAGAGTGATTTGCCTGGTAGACTTCCACAGACACAATCTTCCTTTTAGAAATGAAGTTCCTGACAATAATGACCCAAACTTGTCAAATTTCATCTGATAGGTTGCTTTCCAACATGTTCTCCTCTGAGCACTGTTTGCAAGAAAGATTTCCCAAAATGGTTCTATGATCAGTAGAAACCCATGATGAAGCAAAATAGTAATCAAAAGTGTTATTTCTAGGGGCGCCTGGGTGGCTCAGCCAGTTAAGCATCCGCCTTCAGCTCAGGTCATGATCCCAGGGTCCTGGGATCAAGCCCCACATCAGGGTCTCTGCTTAGTGGTAGCCTTCTTCTCCCTTTCCTCCCCGCTTGTGCTCTCTCTCGTTATCTCTGTCACTGTCTCTCTCTCGCTAAAATAAATAAATAAAATCTTTAAGAAAAAAAAGTGTTATTTCTAGAGTCAAATCCTCTGAGTTTGAAATCGAGCTCTCATACTTTTAACCACGTGTCTTTAGACATATATCTTAACCGCGTTGTGCCTAACTTTCCTGTTGTGAAATGTAGCTAACAATATTATTTACCTCACAGGATTACTGCAAGGATTAAATTAGATTAAATGTGTATATATATATATATATATATATATATATATATATATATGTATATATACATATATTATATTATATATTATAAAAGATGTAAATATTTATATATATACACACACATTCATGAATCAAACACTTAATAAATGTTAGCTACATGTAACCATAAAAATAAACTTGAGAAACACTGTGCACAATAACCCTCTTCTGAAGATTACAGTAAATGCAAGCATATTAAAGCCTCTGGAAAGTACTCAATTAAAGAAATCTGTTCAACCCAGCATTTCCCAAACCTAAATAGTCATTTAATGACTTATTGAAGTAATTTTCAACAGAATATTCTGGGAAAACCTGTCTCAACAATTTTTATTGATGTGAAAACCAAGTTGAGTTGACGGGTGGTAGATCGACATAATCAGTCATTATAGGAGACAGGACCTACCAACTTTTCAGAAAGAAAACCCTTCTCACTTTAAGCAAGTAATGACTTGATCACTTTGGAAGAGAACTGGATGACAAAATGTACAGATTTAAGGGCAAGCTGTATGAACTGAGACAGAAAAACCCAAAAGATGGATTTTGAAGCACTGTTCAGAAACCATTTATATCCCAATTCAGTGATCATCAGTCACTCAACATTTGAATGGCCCATTAGTTTATAGCTTTGTTGTCCCCTAATCAATTGCTTATCTACACGTTACAAAGAAAGAAAGGTTGCCCACCCTGCTTCAGCAATAAAACAAGGGAAAACTCAGACGTATAGCTATCACGTATGACTTAGGTAGTTGGCCTCTAAGAACAGACTCAACTAGCTTTAATGGAATGTTCAGTAGTTCTAGGGATCTCATATTATATCTGATCCTCACTAAAATCTTCAGGTGGGCATTATCATCCTTATTTTACACATAAAGTACTACAGCTATAAAAAGCAACTGAGTTACACGACTAAGAGTCTAATAATAACAGCCTATGTTTGGAACCAGATCTGTAAGATTTCAAAGGTAGTGCTCATTCTTCCACATTATGCTGGCTATTAATACAATGAGTATAAGGGGATCCTCTTTAATATCATATTTTTAAACTATCTTTTATTTATACTGTTGTCTTTTTCCTATGACAGAGAGTCAGAAACCCCTTAAGGCAATGGAATTACAGGGTTTTTTGAGAAGATTCTGAGAAAGCAAATCCCTATGAACAAGTGCCCTCTCTGTAAAATAATCTTGAGTGATGGTGAGAAACCCAGATAAAACTGTTGTGGCAGCTTTAAAATGCTAATGCAGAGAAGGTTAATTTCTTAGGAAACTGTAATGGGGCAAAAAGGGGGGAAAAAAGAGAAGAAAGGGGGCAGAGTTTGGAAGCTGAGAATTAGCCTGAGGGAAGTTTTAACTCTCCAACAAACCCAATTCTCTTTGGCAAATTTCTTCCCCAAGGTGGGTGGCTGGGGCTTAGTATTTTTTCAATTTATGTAAGTTAATGGCAAAACTGGATTAGCTATGTGGAATTGTGCTTTACCACCACCATTTTAAGAAATACATCTGTTCCAAAGATAGCTGAGGGACAGCTGTTCAGTGGAGAAAAGGGACCTGCTGGTTCTGCCATCATCAGAGACCATGACTTAGAGAAATGAAGTTGACAGCAGTCACCTTTAAGGTTAATTCATGTTGTGCTAAGACAAATAGCAAGAAAATGAAAAACACTTTGCATTCCTTCTGCTTCCAAATAATGTTAATAGACAGACTTAAATCCCAAGTGTGTCCAGAATGGGCTGGAAGGATTTACAGGCTACATGCACCTGATGATTAGAGATAAACCTGGGCATCATTTATATAGTACCTATGGGGAGAAGTTCAATATTTCTACCTTTAATATTTGTTGTAATTCATGCTAATGGCTGTCAGTAGACTTGCTCAATAATTGGACTATAACATTAATGAACTGGTGTTGATTTACTACAATTCCTGAGACTGTAAAATTATAATTATGAATGGCTGTTGAGAGAGGTATGGAGTCAGAAATCATATACTGATAGTAGCCCAAAGTGTATAAATAATTCAAAGATGCAATATGAATTTGAGAGATAAACTGAATGAAGAAACCAAGGAGATGCAGCTGGCTGGAGGCACTGAAACCCATCAAGTTAGAGGGGTCTACACAGTTTTGTTCAGATAGAGGTGACACTCCCTCTAACAGCAAATTAATATTTTGGGGTTAGTTCAAACTGGCATTCCAGAACTAGAATGGCTCAGTGGGCAATAGAGGAAGTTAAATAAAGTTATCAAATGCCTGAGTCTCTTCAGTGCCATTCACAATATCAGCTTCATCCTGAGGATGGGGCCATTCATGAGAGTAAGAGGATTTCCAGCAGCAATTGGGTTTGTATACTTGCTGCTTCACATACGGTAGGAGAGAATAGAGATTTTCCCCCACAATCTTTAAACAGAAGCCCTAAACTTCCTGCAGGTTGCCTCAGCTATGATCCCATTCCTGGTGCCAAGGGAATACCATGCTTTCAATAAAACATAGGCTTTAGCTATCTGATCCAAAGACTATGACAAGGGAGTGTTACTATTCTGCTTAGCTTTGACCAATCAAGTTTCACACCTGGGACAGGGAGTGGGTCCAACCTCACCAAAAACATGTCTGGGTTGTTGATTTCAGAGAATATATTTTATAATGTCAAAGATATCATTTTCTTTTCTTCTCTAAGACTCAAGTACATATATTTGATAAAAATTAAAGAAGGGAGTGGTGAGGTGGGAGATATTAGCTACACAGATGTAATTAACACCTAAATGATAGTTTCTACTATGTAACCTATAAATGAGAATTTTTTCTCCCAACAATATTATATTCATTCATTCATTTATACATACATGCATATATACATACTTGGAATTACAGGTTTAAAAATATGCAGATATCTCAAATGTCTTAAGTGATGTTCTTGTGAACTTTTCAAGTGCCTACCAGTTGATTTTATAATTTAATAATGAAAGACCTTACCTCTAAAACACAAATAAAATAAACTCACTTGGATATCCTACATTAAATCTAAGAGAGATATCATCTTAAATTAATTTACAAGTATAACCTAGTATTACCAAGTAGCCCACAGGAGATGCTTAAGGAAGATTTCATTTATAATTCACATCAGTGAATTATTACTATTTACCAGTGTGATTGAATCATGATTATCTTTTCTCTATATATTTTGATTGATGATATGGGAATTCAGAACTGATTAAAGATGATTACTTTCTTGTTAAATTTTCTCAGACTCTCAATCCCAATGTGAAGCCGTCATATGGTTAAATTGGTAAAATTCGAGTTTAAGGAGGCTATGATGGAGATGGGTCTTACCCAACTGTGAAAACAATCACCTGAGGGCAACATTTCAGAATTGTTTAGCTTGTCTTCTGGAAGTAGCCACCCAAGTATCAACCAATTCTAGTGAGAGTGAAATCAGCACTGACCATCAAGTACCAAAAAGTGAGAGAGAAGACATCTTGTTCTTTGGTTGAATATAAATTGTGAACAAAAGAAAACAAAAATAAAAAGCAAATCTTAGCAAAACAAATTAAGGCAACGTGCCTAGCAGAATTTACAGGGAGATACAAAGAATCTTAAAATAATTTTCTTTATTATGCAATTTATTTTGAACTCTGTTAGGTTTTATTGAAGAACCTTGAGCTTAGTCATTAGGATGACTAATGAATTCCACCTTCCTTTATTCAACATATATTTGAGTCACTATATCAGGTACTGAGGAAGAAGTAATAAACAAACAAAAAAAATTACTCAACTAAGTGCATTTAGAATTTCATGTAGGAGACAATCCCTAAACAACATCATAAACATATCGTTAACCAATTTCAATAAACGGTGTTAAAGAAAAGCTGAAGATATCATAAGAAATTCTAACATAATATAATTTAGACTAGGAGAGGGGAGATAAGACTTAGAAAATGTGAAATTTAAGCTGAATAAATAATAGTCATCCTGACTTCAGAGTTGGGATGAAAAGCAATCTATTAAAATAAAGTTGCATATCTAAAGGCCCTTAGATGGGAAACAGACTTAGTCATTTAATCAAGGGCATGGCATCATTCAGACAGAATGAGTTTTCTCCTGATTTGTTATCTTCTGACAATCTCTCTTCATTTTACTCCAGAAATTATATCAATTGGTGTTTAGGCATCCCATCTATTCTAAATAAATGATCAAGATATTTTAAATTAAGAAACGGCTTCACTTGCAAAGTCTGGAATATTACAATTCGATTAGACGAGGACAGTAAGTACTCTGATGAGCTTACCAATACAAAGGTTACATTTACGATTAATTTCAGATCCATACAGTATGTAGTCTTAAAAAAAAAAAAAAAGAGTTTCTAACTCTGTCCACTGAAAAGGACTAGAATTAATGGTCAAATCAGTAGCAAAACTCTTAACACTGGAGTATGGTCTCTATCATTTCCTGTAAGATGCTGGGGAACTTTAGAGAAATAATTGGGGTAGAAAATGCATGAGATAGGCCTGGAGCACACTGCTAAACCGAAACTAAGGAATTTATCAGAACTACTGAGGTCATGCCAAAGATCTCAGGATCTAACAAAAAGATTTGCTATGGCCAAAGATGGGAAATTCAAACATAAATAAGAATAACAGCAATGACTGACACACATCAGGTATTTTACAGTCTTTGAGTTCAAAAGAATAAAAAAGGAGGAAAAAATATATTTTTTTCTTTTCAGGGAATAATGTTAGTAAACCAACTCACTTTAAAAACTGGTAAGAAAGAAAGAAAGAAAGAAAGAAAGAAAGAAAGAAAGAAAGAAAGAAAGAAAGAAAGCGAAAGAAAGAAAAAAGAAAGAAAAAAGAAAGAAAGAAAAAAGAAAAGAAAAGAAAAGAAAAGAAGAAAAGAAAAGAAAAGGAAAGAAAAAAGAAAAGAAAAAAGAAAAGAAAAGGAAAGAAAGAGGGGAAATAGGGGTATGAATCAAACATTTACTCGTCCCATCTATATGAACTATATCCTAGGGTAGCCAAATACTTAATTAAGAGCTGCTTCTCTTTATAGATTGAAGTAAGTTAGGCAGCCAGAGCTTTAGGAATTAAAAGGAACTATATTTGGCAATAATAATTACACCCAAGAATTGGTGACTATACTAAGTATTTTACATATACCACCTCATTCAAGCCTCATAAAACTTTATCACCATCATAGGTATTATTCTCATTATAAAAACGAGAAGACTGTCATTTAGAGAATGTGCCATACATCTATGAAGTACGTGAATTATGAATTAAATCCTTAAACTCAAGCCATCTAACTCAATGGCTTGCCTTCTTAACCATCTTTAACAGTGATGATATAAACAAGTTCAGAAGGCTATAAAATAATGAGAAGGAGCATCTAACATATTCTTGGGAGAGAAAAGAAAGTTTCCAAGAGGAAGTGATGTCTAAGGTGAGATATGATGGACAGTAGTATTTATTCACGAATGAGTGGAGTGAAGGAGATCATAGCAGTAACAGTCCAGGCAAAAGGAGCACCTTGAATTAAGCCTGCAGGCTTGAAAAAGGATGATGTATCTATTGGTTGTCAGTGTGTGACAAACCACCCTAAAATTCAGTGGCATACAGCACAAAATAATTATTTCTCATGAATAAATGGAGTTCATTTCATTAAGGCTATGCAATGTTGACATTGGCAAGGGTTATTCCTGTGTCTGTGGGTTAACTGGGATCTCTGCTCTATATATCTCTGGCCATCCAGAGATGGGACCATGTCCTACTCTTGGCAAAGGCAGAAGACTAACAGAGTGAACAGAAGCAAGCATGTTCTTTTGAAAAGTGGAGATAGAAGTAGTGCACTGGTCCCTGTGCTCATTCTGTTGACCAGAGTTAATCAGAAGACAAAACTAAGGGCTAGAGAGTCACAGTCAATCAACAGTGAGAGGATATGGATAGACAGAACGATGAATAATTGGGGCCACCACTGACGTCAATATAGCACACATAGCTAGGACCTGCAGATGGCACACAATAACTGTCAGCAGAGATCTTTAAGGGCTTAGAAGAAAAACAACTCTAGAATTTATCCCAAAGTCTATATTAGTTGTATTTTGTAGGGAAAGCTAAAGAGAGTATATGAATGCCACTGATTGAGGCTGCTTCCTCTTCATAATCTCCAGAATCCTTCTTTACTCCTTCATCTTTCAACTGTTGCTTTGAAGGGCAATTTCTTGTTTCTAAGTTCTCCAGAAACCAAAGTGTCCCTGTGAACACAACCACCAACCCACCTGATTGTGTACTG
Organism: Ursus maritimus; assembly: GCF_017311325.1. NCBI lineage: Eukaryota > Metazoa > Chordata > Mammalia > Carnivora > Ursidae > Ursus > Ursus maritimus. The sequence goes on from NW_024423786.1 coordinate 11,573,891, forward strand.
CTAACCAGCATCTTGGTCCTCCATTTTTACTAACTCTCAGTGTGTACCATGTCAGTGAGAAAATGGCATTACCTATTCCAACGGTGTGCCTAGCATCAACTAAATCAGAAACTGTCTGACTCCTTCCCTATAGCCAGCTCCCCTTACCTCACACCATTCTTTGAAAATGGCAATGTACCCACTCTTTTTAATGGCTTTGGTTTGAGAAGATATTCTCATGTATCTCAATTACAGTGCTTATGAGCTGCTGTACCCAAAATGTGCTGAATTTGCTCTCTCCCCAGCTATTACAGAGGAAACCAGTTTACAGAGAACGGTAACAGTTTAAAACTTAGAATGAGAAAGAAAGATCCAGTCAAGTGTCATTTTCTCAGAGAAAATAGGTTTTTTTCCTAAGTCAGAGCCAGGCTTTAAATCCTGGAATTTTTAAAGCTATCTTTTCAAGCAGGACACATGGTTGAAATTGATTGACTGATTGACTGCTTTTTAAATTTATTTCCCTTAATGATTTAAGAATATTCAGATTTGAATAGAATTACTTTTCAAAAATCACAATACTCCCGTAAAATCTTACCCTTTCCTTCCACAGAGACAATTACACTCAGGTTGATTCTGTGACATATCATTATTTGTGGTTTTGAGGTGAAGACGATGTTTCTGATAGATGGGATTTTCCTCACCTAATCATACCAGAATTGATTTCATGTTACTGTTTATGAGAGCAAAGCGAGCATAGGCATAATAAGATTGGGTTTGAAAACTGGTTACTTTGAGGTCACAAGAAAATATAGATAAATACATACAAATAAGAGAAAATACAACAGTAGCTATCAGACATTTCAAGTAAATAACCCAAAGACCAAGATACATAAGCAGAGAAAAACTTAAATAAAACTGAAGTCTACAACTTTTCATAGTCTCTTAGGAATTGATTTGGACTGATTTTCTTGACTAAGAATCACGACATTGCACAGAATACCCCAATTCACTTAGACATGTTCTTTTCATTTCTTTATTATCTCTAGACATGTCGGTGTACTCTGTACTCTTTTTTAAGATTGATGTGTCTTCTCAGTCTTGTTCTAGGTTCCTCCACCATCCCTTTCCTTTCCCCATAACTGACCTGTTGACAAACCCAAATCATTTAACTGGTCCATTTTCTCACAGTCTGTATTTTGTTGACAGTACCAACATGATGAAGATCAACATATTTCTCTGTCCTTCGTACTTCCTACAAACGGGCAACTGGATGAAGGCATTTGATCAGAATCAAGTTCAATTCCTGTGGTCATTTTGGGAAATAGTTTGCAGTTCCTCAGTAAAGTTAAACGTAGAGTTCCCATATGGCCCAGTGCTTCCATTCTTATTTATATACTCAAGAGAATTAAAAACATAAGTCTACATAGTTATAAAAATGTTTATAACACTTAGAGAAGGTTATTTATAATAGCCAAAAAAGTAGAAACAACCCAAATATCCATCAGCTGATGAGTGGATGAACAAAATGTGGTATATCTATGTAGTGGAATAGTGTTCAACCACAAAAAAGAACAAAGTACTGATAGAAACTACAACATGGATAAATTTTGAAAATATTTATGCTGAGTGAAAAAAAAGCTTATTGCTAAAAGTCACATATTGTATGATTCCATTTACATGAAATGTCCAAAATAAGCAAATTTCTAGACACAGAACATAGATTAGTGGTTACTAAGGGGTTGGAAAGGGGTGAGGAGAGATTGCTATTGGATGGTACCTTTCTTCTTAGGGTGGTAAAAATATTATGGAATGAGAAAATGATAATGATTCACAATTTCACGAATATACTAAGCACCACTAAATTTTAGACTTTAAAGGGTACATTTTTTTTTTTTGTATATGGACTGTATCTCTATTTTAAAAGATTATAGAAGGTATATCAGGAGATGCCTAATTTCCAGTTCTTTCTTTTGTTATGTTAGTGCCTTTTGATGATTAAAACCTAGATCCAACAATTCACTGGGGATTGCAAAATGGCGATATTCTAATTCCATTGTGCTTTTTCATTAACAGGGATATTTTATAAAGAAATGCTTCTCCTCATCTTTTATTTGGCAAGCCAGGGGTACATTTTCTGTACAAAAAGTGGAATAAATGCTTGATTCTATTTATCAGCTTTCAACATAAATAATTGATTAGCTATCATTCTCCAAAAGAAGTTAGTCAGTGCAGGTATACCTCAGAGACATTGCAATAAAGCAAGTATTGCAATAAAGCAAGTCAAATGAATGTTTTGGTTTCTCAGTGCATATAAATGTTATGTTCACACTATATTGTAATATACTAAGTGTGAAGTAGCATTATGTCTACAAGCAAGTACATACTTTAATTAAAAAAATACTTTATTGCTAAAAAATGCTAAGTATCATCTGAGTGTTCATTAGCTATAAATTTTTTTTGCTGGTGAAGGTCTTGCCTCCATGTTGATGGCTGCTGACTGATCAGGGTGGTGGTTGCTGAAGGTTGCGGTGACTGTGGCAATTTCTTAAAATAAGGCAACAATGAAGTTTGCCACATGATTGACTCTTCCTTTTAAAGTGATTTCCCTGTAGCATGTGATGTTGTTTGATGTCCCACAGTAGAACTTTCTTCAAAATTGGAGTCTATCCTCTCAACCCCTGCTGCTGCTTTATCAACTAAGTTTATGTAATACTCTAAATTCTTTGTTGTCATTTCAACAATCTTCATAGTAACTTCACCAGGACTAGATTTCATCTCAGGAAACCGCTTCCTTTTGTTAATCCGTAAGAAGCAGCATTTTATCATGAGATCACAGCAATTCAGTCACATCTCCAGGCTTCAGCTCTGATTCTAGTTCTCCTGCTATTTCCACCACATCCATAGTTACTTCCTCCACTCAAGTCTCAAACCCTCAAAGTCATCCATAAGGATAGGAATCAACTTCTTCCAAACTCCTATTCATGTTGATATTTTGATTTCTTCACATGAATCATGAATGTTCTTAATGCAGATCCTTTCCAGAAGGTTTTCAATTGACTTTACCCAGATCCATCAGAGAAATCACTATCCACAGCAACAGCTATCCACACTATCCATAGCCTTACAAAATGTATTTCTTAAATAATATAACTTGAAAGTCAAAACGACTCTTTTTTTGTGTGTGGGACTTGAACTCATGACACTGAGATCAAGACCCAAGCTGAGATCAAGAGCTAGAGGCTTAACCGACTGAGCTACCCAGGCACCCCTAAAATAACTATTTGATCCATGGGTTGCAGAATGGCTGTTGTGGTAGCAGGCATAAAAATAATAGTAATCTTGTTGTACATCTCCAGTAGAACTCTTGGGTGACCAGGTACATTGTCAATGAGCAGAAATATTTGGAATGTTTTTTTTCTAAGTGATAGGTCTCAACAGTGGGCTTAAAATATTCAGTAAACCATGTTGTAAGCAGATGTGCTATAATCCAAGCTTTATTATTCCATTTATAGAGCATAGGCAGACTATTCTTAGGATAATTCTTAAAAGCCTTAGGATTTTTAGGATAGTAAATGAACACTGGCTTCAACTTCAAGTCACCAAATATATTAGCTCCAAAGAGAGTCAGCCTGTCCTTTGAAGCTTTAAAGCCAGGCATTGACTTTTCTTTAGGTATGAAAGTCCCAGATGGCATCTTCTTCCAATAGAAGGCTGTTTTGTCTACATTGAAAAATCCGTTGTTTCGTGCAGCCACCTTCATTAATGACCTCACTAGGTCTTCTCGATGACTTGCTGCGGTTCTGTATCAGCACTCACTACCTCACTTTGCACTTTCATGTTATGGAAAGAGCTTCTTTCCTTAAGCCTCATGAACCACCTTTGCCAGCGTCACCCTTCTCTTCTGCAGCTTGCTCACCTCTCTCCACCTTCACAGAAGTGAAGAGAGTAAGGGCCTTGCTCCCCATTAGGCTTGGGCTTAAGGGAATGTTGTGGCTGGTTTGATCTTCTATCCATACCACTCAAACTTTCTCCATATCAGCAATAAAGCAGTTTCACTTTCTTATCATTCCTACGTTCACTGGGCTAAAGCTTTTAATTTCCTTCAAGAACTCCTCCTTTTCATTCACAATTTGGCTGTTTGTTGCAAGAGGTCTAGCTTTCAGCCTATCTTGGCTTTTGACATGCCTTCCTCACTAAGCTGAGCCATTTTTAGTTTTTGATTTAAAGTGAGAGATGTGTGACTCTTCCTTTCACCTGACCACTTAGAGGCCATTGTAGGGTTATTAACTGGCTTAATTTCAATATTGTATCTCGGGGAATAGGGAGGCCTGAGGAGAAGGAAAGCGATGGGGAATGGCTGGTTGGTAGAGCAGTCAGAACACACACAGCATTTATTGATTAAGTTCATCATCTTACATGGGTCTTGTTTGTGGTGCCACAAAACAATTAATATAGTAACATCAAAGATTGATGATCCCAGATCACCATAACATGTATAATAATAATGCAAATGGAAATATTGTGAGGATTACCAAAATGTAACACAGAGACACAAAGTGAGCAAATATTTTTGGAAAAACGGTGCTGACAGATTTCCTTGATGCAGGGTTGCCACAAACCTTCAAGCTGTAAAAAACACAATCTCTGCAAAACACAATAAAGCCAAGTATAGTAAAATGAAGTTTGCCTGCATATGTATGTATATAAACAAACACACCATTATCAATCCATGAATTTAAATATATTTAATAGGGTTTGATCAGTTGAATTATCCTTTTAAAGTTCAAATGATCTCATCTTTGACCTGTGGCAGCCTCTACACACTGGTTCCTGAGTCCATTTGATGTGACTCAAGCAGTTTTTGATAACTTCCACTTTCATTCTTTATATTTTCTGCCTGAGACCTAGAATCAGTTATTTCCCTAAGAATTCTTGATGTCTTACAGTGGGAAATGGTATTCTAAAAACCACCATCTGGACTCTTAAAATGCTCGGTGTTACTGGTTTGATCAAAGTTTGAGGTCTTTTTCAGGACCAGGCAAGGACACACACACACACACACACACACACACACACACACACACACACACATTATATAAAATAAAGGTATGTGTTATTATAACATACCTAACTACAGTTGATCCTTGAACAACATGGATCTCAGCTGCACAGGTCCCCTTACACACATATTTTTTTGACACAGTACTGTAAATATATTTTCTTTTCCTCATGATTTTCTTAACATTTTCTTTCCCCCAGCTTATTTAATTATAAGAATATGGTATAGAATATATATGACCTACAAAATACATGTTAATGGACTGTTTATGTTCTTAGTAAGGCTTCTGGTCAACAGTAGGCTATAAATAGTCAAGTTTTGGGAGTCAAAAGTTATACAATAATTTTTGACTGCACAGGGGGTCAGTGCCCTTCACCCCTTTGCTGTTCAGGGTTCAACTGCATATACATATAATTAATATATATTAATTATTATAATTATTATAATTACAATAATATATAAGATATATACTCTGTTATTAAATTTAAAATGTATCTTGAGTTCATATAATTCTTCTATTTAAAACACAAGGCTTAGGACTTTACTCTACCTTTATATCTTACATCTGTATCTCCTTTCTTCTACATTGACAATCACATTCCTAAGAAAAATATTTTGTACGTACTCCCCAATCTCTGCCTCATTTATTTGTGGTTTATCATATACATTGTCTGAGCACAAAGGTACTTCACTGGTGACTTCAGAAGAATGGAAACATTTAGAAAAATTCTGATTTTTGTTATTCTTTCATGTCTTGCGTTTCCGTAATGCCTTTTGCCTCATTACTAAATAAAATGTTGCACTTCCAATCTGTCTGTGGACAAGTACTTCTGGTATGTTTGATTATTAATTATTTTGCTCCTTATTACCTTTTTTTCTTATGATAATTTGGTATGGCATTTGACTTCAAAATAATTTTCTGTCATATATTTTTATGCAAATTTGTTGACCTGAACTTTTTTTTTTGGACCTGAACTTTCAAAGGAAGCATGGTTCAGAGTATAGTTTCTAATGTCACAAAGCTTGCTCATCCATTCCATGTACACTATGTTCAAAAATATGGCAGTTCACTATGGAATATCCTGGCTCTGTTCCCTCCCTACTTAGATCAAAACCTTCCCTATTCTTTTCTCTACTCTGTTTGTCCTCCTCAATTTTGATTCCATGAATGCATAGTAGCTTCTCCTCAGTTTGAGGTCCTATCCTAGATGGGAATGCTGGAAGGTAATTTGGGTAATCCATGGGCACTCACACTGCTCTGAGACTTTCTGTTCTTTATATTGACTCTTGATGCAGAAGATAAAATCCTGTTAGCGTCAGCTGCTGTTCACAGATTGGTCTTCCTGTGTGCCAGCTCGTTCTTTGGGATTTCTCTATTCTCAGGGTTTTCATGATCATCAGACACCCCATTGTTTCCCTCTACCCCATCATCACCCCACATGTCCTATGGCTATTGATGACTCTTTTCACCCATGTATATTTTGGAATGTCTGGGATATCTTTTGCCTGGTTTTGTTGTAAATGCTGTCATGGGTTTTTGGTTTTGTAATTTATTGACACAATCTGTTTTTATGTGGGGATTTAGAGAGCTTCAAAAATGATGCCATCTTTGTCACCACCATCTCTCCAGAGTTTCTGAAAGAACCAAACTTGTTTGGAAAGAACTCTAAAATGTGCATATGCATAAATGATTACTTAGAAATAGCACGGAAAACTACATTTCTTCAGAGATCCATATTACAAATTTCTTTGTCCAAAATTTTAGAAAAATAGTTGTAATTTTAAAAAATCTCCAGAAAGATAATAATTACTTTCTACTGATTACATAAGTATAACATGATCTCCTCCAAGATAATTCAATCAGCGATATCCAAAGAATTACTCGATATAATGACCTATCTGGAAACTATTCATCACAAGAGTGACCACATTTTCTTCAATGTGAAAAGAATTATAGGAAAGTTTCAGAATAACCTTTTCAGGTTCTTCCAGTCATAAAATTCTGCCCTGAATAAAATAGTTTTTTCCACATTGGTCATCCTCTTTTGTTTCCTAAATGCCTTAAGAGTTTTTTATTTGTTTGTGTGCTTATTTGTTTTTACTAGTCTTAGCATAGAATGGTTTTATTAAGTGAACTTTGAATCCAGTTCCACATTCTACAGTTATTTGCATACTGTCAGCAAAACTAACAGAAGGCAAAGTGTTGGTATACAAATGGAGCTGACTTACTTCAGTCAAGTATCAACTTACGCTTCTGTAAAATAGAAATCAGATATAATAGTCATGGGACTTCTGGCCAGAAACAATTAAATAATGGACATGACGCTTCTGTAAAATATTAAGTACTTGATAGAAATGCTAGTAATTTCTGTGAGTAGTACTATTCCCCCTAATAATGAAATTTCATGTCTCTTATGTTTATACCAAACTGTTTTTGAAAGACAGCTTTTCATATGTATAAGTTGTCATTTCTTCTCTGGTACCTACTGATTCAAAACAGGGCATTTTTAATTCACCTGTTTCTAAAAATGTGTCTTTAGGTTTCTATAGAAACTTCTGTAAGGAATTCAGGATGCGTTAAAAATGCCAAAGTTACCACAGCATAGGGATATGAGGACATTTTGCATTTTGCCAATGTCATCATAAGAAGTCAACAGTCAGAGCTGTAACAGCAATTTAAGTAGAATTCTTTTACCATACTTTACTGTGAAATCTCAATCTGCCCACTATTTTCTATTTTCTGCTGGAGTGTAAATACAGGTCAAATGACTTTCTTTGACATATGTTCAGTTCTGTTCCATCCCTCTTATATTCTGCGCCTGTTTGCCTTGTCTAATCAGTGATCCACACACGCTCCACCTCTTTGTACATCTCAGAAAAGACCTTTCTTCCAGCTGCTGTGCAAATATTGCCAAGTTGTTCTAATGTAAAGTCAGATTCCGAAGAAGACTTTCTGGGTAAGTTATCACACAGTTTCAGGACAGAGAAGCGGAAGAAAAAGCCATTAAGGGGTAAGGATTTGAGCAGCAAACATACAAGCTCTTAAGGCCTGTGCATACTTTTATTCTATGAGTTAGACAGTGTTTTTTCCTCTGTAGCTCTGCTGGAGTGAACTGTTCAAAGGAAGCACCTTTCTGGTTTGGTTTTACATGGCAGCTCAAAATGGCACAAAGCACCTCTCCATCAACTCATGAAAAAGGAACCTAATGGCTGGTTTGCCCCTCAGCGTGCCTCGGTAAAATTAAATCCCCAATTAGAACTGTTAGGGGTTTGTTAACAGTAAAACTTGAGAAGCTAACCCCCTACTGTGCCACTCCCATTGCTCTTCTTGGATGAGAAGAGTGTAGGTTGGATTATCTCACGTAAACAGACCATTGGAGTAAAAGTTATCCTGTTTTATATATACCAACAAGCTTTGAAATGATTTTTTTCCCATCCACTTAACAAGACTCATTATGAGTGAAAAAAAAAGAAGTTGATATGCTTTTAAAATATTAAGATCAGCATTTCAGTATATTATTGCAAGTATTTAAACAGTTTATCACTAATTGGAATTTCATGGAGCAAATGTTATCATGCTATTTCCATAAAAAGTGTGAGAGATCACAGTGAGTTTCTTCAGTTTTAACCAGTTTGATACCACATTTTCCCTTGGAATTGCTTCAAATTCTCTTACTAACCAGTTAGGCTTGTCAATGTCAAAATTCTTTATATCATGCAGTGAAATGAAATTTTGGAAGATAAATATTCCATTATTTTCTTTTTTAAATGTGAAACATAGAACATGCATCGTCTAGGAGCCAGAATGCTTTACAACCGAGGTTCAAGCAAGCTACTACGGTAGCTCATCTGCTGTTGGTCAGGATCAACCCACATACCTTGACACAATTGTCTACCAGGAACAAATTTCTTATACAATCTCTAGGAGCTGACCTTGCAAATTTTCCTTTTGTACAACCTCTGTGGCTTACAATATCTGTCTCTAATCATTACTTCATTCCTCAAGAACAAAACGTTATTATTCAGCTTTCATTCACCATGTCACTTTTGTGTCTGGGTCACATAAGCTTGGATAAGATCTCCCTTAAAAAATTTTTGTAGTGCTCAGTTTCCCACAAAAAAAAAAAAAAAAAAAAAAAAATGCATCCTCAGTAGAAAAAAGCTCATAGCTGCTTAATGTAGATTTAAATTGTCTAAATGGCTTTATTACTTGAAAGTGTACTTAAATCCTTAAGGCAGTTTAAACCAGTGGTGATGAAAAGCTCTAGTCATTCTGAAATGTAACCCTTTTGTAGCAGTATGTCAATAGCATTCATTTATTAGGCTTGGGAGAGACCTTTAAAATTATCTAAGGCAAAAGCCTAGCTTTTATAAAAGAGGAAAGTGAGTCTCTGAGATATGAATGAAGATCACACAAGAAGACAGATTTAGAGCCCAAATTTCTATATGCTTCTCCAACAGTGCCAACACTCAGGGACCACCAACTGAAGTTTTAAGAGAAGAAAGGAACTCTGTTGTCAGTCAGAAAACCTTAATTTGAATCCTAGATTTTCCACTGTCTGGCTGTATAACTAGAGTCAAGGTTTAGCTTTCTCATCTACGGTGTTATATAATTATAAATAAATATATATATTTACTTATTTATAAATAAATAAATATATTTACTTATTTATAAATAAATAAATTTATTTACTTATTTATTTATAATATATAAAAAGTTTAGATTAGATTGTCTTTTTTTTTTTTTTCTTTTTTGAGAGTCCATAGCAAAGATTCAATAACCTACTTTTTTTTTTTCCTGCCAGATTTTTTTCCTTTGAACATGCTTCTTATATTTTGTGTACAATGAGAGAGTCAAACTTCTACATTTCTCATGTTGCTTGCGAATGCCTCATTAAAGCCCCCAAATAACCAGAACCAGTTTCCATTTTCTGAAGAAATCAATAAAACCATAGACAAAACTTCTGCTGGTCTTTAGAGGAGGGGTTGCAATTTTGACCTCTGAGGGTTGACTTTCACCCACAGACAAGATTTATTTTGCCTTTGCAAAAGTTAAAATTGTTTTAAATGATTCCATTTTTGTAAAGCTTCAATAATTTTATTTTTAATTCCTTTATTAAATTTTAAAGTTTTATTTCCTATCTTCTAATACTATACAATTCAATGGCTTTTAATACAGTCACAGATTCAGGGAAACTTTACCACAACTGAATTTAGAATATGGTCACTACCCCCAGAAAACTCCTCACACCCTTTAGCCATCACCCCCAATCTCTCCATCCACCTAGCCCTGGCTACCACTGTTACATCTTCTGTTCTTACAGATTTGTCTATTCTAGGTATTTTGTATAAATGGAATTATACAATATATGGTCTTCTGTGACTGGTTCTTTCATAAAGCATAATGCTTTAAGGTTCACCCATATTTTAACATATATTGGCAAGCATGCCTTTTTATTTAAATTTATACTTTTAAACCTTGTACCATTTCCCCTCAATTTTTCCTGTAAATAGACACACATGCATGCACACACACACACTTCAATTTTTCAATTATAAAAGACAACTTTTTAGCTGATTTATGCAGTTATAAAATTAAACAATCAATTAATCTTTAATATTCTTACATGTATTGTTAGGAAATAAGCAGAGGGCAGGGGAATATAAATATTTTACTACAAATAACAAGTGGTGCTGGTGACAGAATGAGACAATTCTATGTTTAAAAAAATATATATATATATATATATGCGCAAAATATAATGGGAAGCAGTGGGTGCCAATGACTTCAGCTCTGTATGGATCCTTGTAATCTGAATGATTTGTGTAGAGGGTTCAATTTGAGAAACAGGAAGAGACTGTGCTCTTCAATACCTGCATGACCATCTCCCCACATTAAATCATAGGATGCCTTCTTTCTGACGTCTCATATCTAGCTGAACATTTTCAGTATGTCACAGTGAAAGCCAACCACTTGCACAAAATAGCTTTGATGTTGTGGCGGATTAGAGAGATTTTTTAATTGCTACTTAAACCACTTCTAAGTAATTACTAACTAATACCTGGTTTTATTTGACTTAATTCAAAGGGCTGTTTGCAACATAAAGAACTAATAAGCCACCATGTAAAGCCAACCTTTCTGTTGTTTTTTTTTTTTTCCCTAGAAACTGGAAACTGGTTTGAGGGTACAGATTAAAACAGAACAGAACAAAACACAAAACTTTATATCACCACAGATATTTTGGACCAACTAATATTTTTAAATGAATTATAAAAGAACAGGCAAAATTAACATAGTTTGCAGGACAAAAATTTTGCTCTGTAATACATAAAGCAAAGTATATTCTTCTTTGTTATTTTAAATTGAACGAATAATCAAAGAAAAAAAAATTAGTTCCTATCCCTGCAGTCTAGTTGCAAAGCATCTTCTTTCAAGTATATGGTCCATAATTTGAAGTCTGGCCACTTTTTGCTTCCCATGGTTATCTGAGGCACAAAGCCTCCCAGGCGTGTCAATACGACATCTACCTTACAGCTGGAGCTTTGTTTTCACTGTATTCCCCTCTGATATTACAGTAAGCAAACACTGGAGAGCTTGGATGTAGCCCATGCTTTACTGTCCTTGTGATACGAGGAAAATCTGTTCCCCTGGTGGACTTCTAGTGGAGACTAGGAAGATCTTTCATGAAGCCAGTGGAAAGCACAGCTCTGGTGAAGGGACCATGTGGGTTTCATATGAAGTTACTTACATAAAACCCAGGAAGGCTAGCCACCTGTCAAACACACATAACAGAGGATTCTAAAACTAAAGACTGATTTTTGGTCCCGTCCTTACATGTGGAAAATGGGAAGATGTTTTACGTACCAGCAACTTGACAATAGTCAAACGTCAACTTAATGAGTTAGGTGTGATTTCTCCCTTCATACAGATGTGAACACTAAGATTTAAAGTACTGGCCCACAGCTACACAGATGCTAAGAGGTACCAGCGTATTTGAACCTTGTGATTTCAAAACAAGCCAAATTATCATGCCGTACTGCCTCTTGAGCTATAAAAGGAAAAGACCCTGTGGGTTCGACATGGTTTCTCCCCAACTCCAGCTCGATACTAAACTAAATTTAAACTTATTAGTTTCTTCCTTACATATACATATGAAGATCTTATAATCTAATCCAAATTTTAAATCCTGTGCCCTATTTTCAGATGAAGAATCAAACCATAAGTGGCAAAGACCTTTGACCACCTATTCAAACTTCCTCTTTAGGCATAAAACACATAACCCAGAGTGAGGTTGCCTCAGGCCCAGGGATGAAGCCAGATTAGTCTAAACCAAGTATTCCTCTGGCAATTATTACTGATTGGTGACAGTGGTGGGGAGAGGATAATTTGTTTCCTACATTGACTTAGTTGGACTACAGGCAATGAAATGCTGTTGACAATCATCTTGCAACCATGAGAAGAACCAGTCTTGGAATGAGGGCAGAGCTGACAACAGCAGAACAATCTGGATCCTTGATGGCATCATTAAGCCATTGTGATGCCTTGCCTAGAATCTGCCTTACCTCTGAAACTCTTGTTTTGTTTCTGTTTTTTAGATAGAAAAACTTGCTTATTGTTACGTCCGTTTCCAGTCAATATGCTTTGCTACTTGCAGCCTTAGACATTCTATCTGATCCATGATATGTAGTCAATGATTATGTTGGCCAAACCATTTGTTTTCATTTTTGGACTATTAAAAGAGTATTTGGAACATATCACATTTAGCTGAGTAAGGAAACAGCCAAACTAACAAAGAAATTCCAAGTTTCAGATTCCTCCTGGGGGAGAATAAAGAAATAAAGAGCTCAAAATGAAAGGGAATTGCTAACTCAAGAGTCAGTACATAAAGAATGGCCCAGGGTGGCCCACAAGGGAATCATCCACCTGAGGTATTATCTCCCAAGTAAAATGTAAAACTGAAATTATTTAAGAAGTCATAATACTTTTAGAAGTAAATGTTAGCTAAGGGCCCTTGCCAAATTTTGGCTTGGGTATTCACAAGCTGTCTACCAACAGTCCTGTCACATATTTTCTTTGGAAAGTGACAACATGTTGTTGACAGAAAATTATTTTCTACAGGCATTTTTCTATTTAAATCAAGTTCCGTTGAATTGTGCAAAGCTACAGGCCAATGTGTTTCCACCCATGAATGATAAATCCAACAAAAATAAAGGAGACCAGGGGGAAATGTAGCATAGTGTCACCTTTGCAAGGTTTTTATTACAAGCAAACACATCAACCGTCACCAAGGAGAGGAAAGACAAATGTCTCTATTCCTCATTCCCAACCTCTAAACCTCTTCTCCTTCATGGAAACCCAGTATATTACCTGGCATCTAAGGGGGGATCAATAATATCAGACTATAGGCTCTATAATGGTAAGGAGCAGATGTGTGTTACTCACTGATATCCCAGAGACCAAAGTGATGGACACTTCTTGATCCTACTTTCTTTCTCTATGGATTTTCATATTTTCTGGATATTTCATATAAAGGGAATCTATAACATATGGCCTTTTGTGTATGGCTTCTTTATGTAGCATAATATTTTCAAGGTTTACCCATGTTTCAGTATGAATCAGTACTTCATTTTTATGGGAGAATACTGTTCCATTGTTTGTATATACCACATTTCTTTCTTCATTTATCAGTTGATAAACATGTGAGTTGTTTTGGCTATTGTGAATAATGCTACTATAAACATTTGTGTACAAGTATTTGTACAGACATATATTTTTATCTCTCAAGTATAGAAATAGGGTCATGTGGAAACTCTATGTTTATCTTTATTGAGAAACTATTAAACTCTTCTAAATCATCTGCCTCATATTACATTCCTACCAGCAATGTATAAGGATCTGTTTTCCCCACCACTTCATCAATGCTTACTCACATTGTCTGTCTTTCTTATGATAGCCATCCTAGTGGATTAAAAATGGTATCTCAGTGTGGTTTTGATTTAGGCTATTTACATTTTACTAATGACTAGTAATTTTAAGAATTTCTTCATGCGATTATTGGTCATTTGCACCTTCTTTGAAGGAATACCTATTCAAAAGCTTTATCCATTTTTTTCTTAGGGGGCTAATTGTCTTTTAATTACTAAGTTGTAAGAGTTCTTTATATATTCTGGATACTAGACCTTTATCATATATATACTACTTACAAATATTTTCTTCCACTCTGTGGGGTGTCATTTAATTTATAGTGTTCTTTGAAACTCAAAAGTTTTCACTTCCAAAAAATTTTTTTTCACTTCTGATAAAGTTTGATTTATTTTTCTTATGTTTATCATGCTTTTGGTGTTATATCAAAAAAAAAAATTACCTAATCCAAGGTCATGAAGATTTATACCTCTGTTTTCTTCTAAGTGTTTTGTAGTTTTAACTCTTTTATTTAGGTCATTTTCAGTTAATTTTTGTGAATGTTGTGTGAGAGAGGTCTAACTTCATCCTTTCCCAGGTGGATATCCAGTTGTCCCAGCACCATTTGATGAAAAGATGAGTTATCTTGGCAATGTTCTTGAAATCAGTTGGACATACATATGAGTTTATCTCTATATTCATTATTCTATTCAACTGAACTATATGCCCACTCTACAGCAGTGCCACACTGTTTTGGTTACTGCAGCTTTGCAGTAAATTTTAAAAATCCGGAACAGTGAGTCATCCAAATTTGTTTTTCTTTTCCCAAATAATTTAGGCTATTCTGGGCCCCTTGCACTTTCATATTATTTCAGAATCAGTCTCAATAATTTTTACAGAAAGAAGTTGGGATTTTGATAGAAATTACATTGTATCTGTAGATAATGTCTGGGGAGCATTTCTATCTTAATAAACTCAGATATTTCAACCCATAAACATGGGTTCTATTTAGTTAGGTCTTCTTTATTTCAGTGATGTATTTTTTATTGTGCAAGTCTTATACTTCCTTTGTTAAATTTATTGGTGTTTTATTCTCTTCAATTTGATGTAAATGTAATTATTTTCTTAATTTCATTCTTGGATTTCTTATTGCTAGTGTATAAAATATAATTGATTTTAATATATACACCATGTATCTTTACAAACTTGTTTATTGGCTCTAATAGTTTTTAGTTGATTACTAATGATTTTCTATGTAATGTTATTTAAAAGTGTGTTTAATTTCCATACATTTGTAGATTTCCCAAATTTCCTTCTGTTGATTTCAAATTTCACTATGGTTAAAGAACACACTTTATGTGATTTTGATTCTTTTAAATTTATTTAGGCTTTTCTTTCCTGATCTAACATATGGTCTACTCTGGGGGATATTTCATATGCACTTGGAAAATGTATGTATTGTTTCGAGGTGTGTGTTCTAGAGGTTCTTTCTTCTCTACTAATTTTATAGTGTTGTTTAAGCCTTCTATTTCCTTGCTGATCTTCTCCTTCTTTCTCTGTCCATTACTAAAAGGAAAGTAGTGAAGTCTCTAACTATTATTGTTGAATTATATATTTATTCCTTCAATTCTGTCAGTTTCTTCTTCATGTATTTTGGGCCTCTCTTATTAGGTGCATATGTTCTGATAGTTGTTATACCTTTCTGATGGATGGATTCTTTTATAAACTAATTGTCTTTCTTTGCCTCTAGCAACAATTTTTTTGCCCTTTATTTTATCTGATACCAATATAAATTATTACAAATAATTTTTGTTATAATTATTGATACAATCATTATTGACCATACTTATTATGTTAATTAGTTTAATATAGTTGATATTATTAGATGATTACTATTTACTATAATAAATTGATAATTACTAGTTAATAATATGATAGTAATATAAATTAATGTCAGATAGTAATATATTGTTGCCATCACCCCAATCATTTTTTAAAATGTCTCTAATTCATTAATTCATTGGCAGTTATAAAAACTAGCTTCTATACAGCAACACAGCCATATTCTCCAAATCTTTGGATGTTTTATTGCCTTCTCCGTACTCAAGGGTTAAGACAACCCTACACAAGTCATGATTTCCAAGATTCTTCTTGAAATGAAACAGGCTTGTTTACGTTGGAAATATAGAAAATAATCTCAGCCCAGGAGAATTTATGTTTGTTTATCGTGTGCTTCATAGTCAGATGAAGGCAAGAGGAAAAGAAGCTTGAAGCTATATTTTACATATTAAAACCAACCTTTAAAAAAAGTAAAAAAATACAGTACAAAGAATCTAACAAACAATGTAGGATCACAAATCTGGGCAATATCACTTGGAGAGTAAAGGAAAGCATACACTGTATTCTGGGGAATATTTAGACACTACGCTGTTGAGTTTTTGTATGTGTGTGGCTATACATGTGCCAGTTTTCCTAACATGCAAACTTTAAGAATCACTGCTTCTAAGATTTGATAGGCTAGCCCACGGTAGTATACTAAACACTTTTCTGCCTTTACTCATTTAATCTTTGCAACAACCAAAAAAAGTTAATGTTATTATGGGTGAGTGAACTGAGGCTCCTTATGTTTAAGTAACTTGATCAAAGATCCACATCCAGTAATAGATGGAACTAATATTTGGATCCAACTCTAGCTCAGTGTTCTCACAGAGCTTGCAGTGCTCAAGAAGTTGTTCTAAATAGCAACCACAACTCTTCCTTTTGAATACGCTAGATTTCATTGATTCGAAAATTGTAAAGAACCTACTATTTGCACGGTAGTCATATTAAAACAATGAAGAGGCAGTTTACAATGCAGCTAAGGAGGCAGATACTAAACAAGTCATTATGCAAATAATGATGATAAGTATTATGTAGGAAAAATGAGACATAATTGAGAGACTATAACAGGACCCGATTTAGATTGTGGGATTAGGGAATGACATGTTGATCATGTTGAAGGGTGAGTAGGAGGGCACAGCACTGACAGAGGACATCAGGCTGGAAGGAATTTCTGATAGGCAAGCAACAGAAAGTCAGAATAAATAAAGCACCATGAGTGCCAGGGAGAGCAGATCAAAAGGAAGTTGAAGAAACACACAGAAGAAACAGAAGAGCAGGGATCATGCTGGGATTTACAGACTACAATAGCAATGTTTACTTTTCTAAGAAAATTAGAAAAACTTTAAAGGACCTTAAGCAAAATAGTGACATACTAAGGTATGCACTTCTAAAATATTATCTTGAATGGGACCTTTCTGGAATTATTTTGCAATTTTTTGTGGGTATATAATTATTTCAAAATAAAAGATTTTCTCTTTCTTTCTTTCTTTCTTTCTTTCTTTCTTTCTTTCTTTCTTTCTTTCTTTCTTTCTTTCTTTCTCCCTTCCTTTACCTTCCCTTTCTTTCCCTTCCTTTCTTTAATGAGATACAAAAGAACAGAAAATATTCCTCTTACTGTACTGTGAAAAATGAATGAGGGATGGGGATATAAAGTGGAATCAGGGGGACCTGTTAAGGGGTTATCATTGTGGTCCAGGACAGGGATAATGATGGCCTAGTGAAGGTGTTAGAAGTAGAGATGGATAATTGTCTTTCTCTGCTTGACTTATAAGATTTCTCTCATCTATGGAACATAAGAACTAGGAAGATCGGTAGGGGAAGAAAGGGATAAAGAAAGGGGGGGTAATCAGAAGGGGGAATGAAGCATGAGAGACTATGGACTCTGAGAAACAAACTGAGGGCTTCAGAGGGGAGGGGTGGGGGAATGGGATAGGCTGGTGATGGGTAGTGAGGAAGGCACGTATTGCATGGTGCACTGGGTGTTATACACAACTAATGAATCATCGAACTTTACATCAGAAACCAGGGATGTACTGTATGGTGACTAATATAATATAATAAAAAAAATTAAAAAAAAAAAGAAGTAGAGATGGAAAGAAGCAGGTGTAGTTGAGATATATGCCAGAAGTGGAACCTTTGTGAGGAGGATAAATGAGAAGGATCTAGCAAAAGGAAATTCCATGCATCTTGCATGAATATTTGAATAGCACCATTTCTTGAGATGAAGAAACTAGAAGAGAAAGAATATTACTGGAAGACAACTAGAAAGTAGACTCAAGATGTAGAATGTTTGAAATGCTTCTAAGATATCCATATATTGATGTTAAGTAGACAACTGGATATATAGGTTTCAAATTCAGAAGATGTAATGTGCATCTTTAAGGTGTAGGTATTATTTAAAGCCACGGGGTATGTGAACTCATGGAGGGTAAAAGATAGAGTGAGAAAAGAGGCAGAAAGACAAGTTCTAAGGAACAATACTGTGTAAAGATCAGATAGATCAGGAAAGGCCATTATGGAAGCTGAAAAAGTTTAGCTAGTGAAGGGTTTTCATCCTAGGACAAAAGATGCATTAGTCAAGATCAAACACCAGCTATCTCTGAGGGTTAAGTTACCATATTTTCCATATGAATGGAAACACCTAAAAGGGCTGCAAGCTTTACTAGTGGGTGTGCAAGACCCAACAGAAAGAGTTTTTACAGTGGACAAAGTGGAGCTTTTCATAAGCTTCTGGCTTTGGCACACATTCCTCATAAGTCCTGCATCACTGAAGGTCCAACTTGCCCTTTACTGTTAGAATCCCTTCTATTCCAAATGGATGGTAATTTCCTGCTTCCTGAGGCATCTACAGACAGCTGAAACTGTTAGAAAACTCTTCCTTATACTAAAATAAAATCTGTCATCCTGTAGCTTCCATCCACTATCCTAGTTTTACTCCTTGGGGCCACACAAAACTGGATTCTTTTGTAACATGACAGTGCTTCAAGTACCTATACAAAACTCTTGTGTCCCCAAGACTTTTCTCCAGGCAAAATGTCACTAGTACCTTGTTTCATTCCTCATAGGACACAATTATGAGCCAAGGCAAGTATACCGTGCTCTAACTTATAAAACGAATACCTGTTATGAGAGAAAGCTAACCCTATTAATAAGCTGAGTTACAGTAATTCAAATATCTGTTATAAGGATCAGACTTGTTTAGTAGTTTGATCAAAATCAGGTAATAGCAACTTTCAAACTAAGGAAATTCCACTTGAATTAAAATATGAAACTGGGTTGATATTCTAGTATTTTGCTATGGAAGGAACATAAGTAGATAGGCATTAACAGAAAAGCATTCGAAAGATATATTAATATTTCATCCCTAGAATATACACACAAACACACAATCCTTATTTAAAGCAGAACTAAAAACGTTACTTATATATACATATCATTAAATAACTTCTTTATTTATTATTTATTTTTTTTTAAAGATTTTATTTATTTATTCGACAGAGATAGAGACAGCCAGCGAGAGAGGGAACACAAGCAGGGGGAGTGGGAGAGGAAGAAGCAGGCTCATAGCGGAGGAGCCTGATGTGGGGCTCAATCCCATAACGCCGGGATTACGCCCTGAGCCTAAGGCAGACGCTTAACCGCTGTGCCACCCAGGCGCCCCTCTTTTTTTTTTTTAAATGAAGACGTCCTTTTCAAACATTGCCTCAAATTTGGTGGGGTGGATTATCCTTGGCTCCTCTTAATATTCCTGATCTCTGGTTTCCCTATATTCACTTCAAATTTGGCATAGATATAAATGTTCAAGTTGAGGTCACAATGTCTGTAATTTAATTCCAACATCCCCTTGCAACTTGGCTTAAAAATGGTGTGAAGTAGTCCCTTTATATCATATTCAAGTCAATAAATATTTTGAACTGTATGTTATTTTTTTCAGATCCTGTGAATGGTACTGGAAAAACACATTTGTTCTTCCATTTATACTATTGTATTTTTAGTTTCAAAGCAGGCATTATTGTTCCCATTTTACAAATGAGGGAACTGGAGGTCAGGGATGCAGAGTTCAAAATCCAGTCTGCCTTTATCATGCAAAAGATGCTAACCTCAAATTTGGAAATATACATCCCAGGGTGCAGCATTAAGTGTTAGGTTGTTAAAAACAATGGCTTAGAAATCTAAGTGATTTAAAGATCTATCACTTGGGGACTGTGCAATCTTTGTCAGGTTACTTAACCTCTCTATGCCTCAGTGCCCTCATGTGTTAAACAGGAATATTAATATCCATGTCTTCATTTACAGTGAGGATAGAATGAAATGTATATAAGGGACTTTCAGATATGAAACTCTGCCACATAGTAAGTACACAATAAATGGTAACTAAAAAGAATAAAAATCAAAATGAAAAGTCTTCCCTTTTCTACTGAGGAGTCAGTTGTGTGTGCAAATACGTAGCAAAAGAATTTACCTTCAATTTCCTATTTCAAAAAATATTATCTTGGACAAAACCCTGTGTCTTCTCTAATCCCAAGTCAAATGTTCTACCTTTTCATGTTTCTTACCTTAAAATATTTATGGGTCCCACTATGTTGGGAGACTTCATATAAATTCACCCAAACTCTTAAGTTTTCCGCTATAAATAATGCATAGCTCAATGAACATAACTTGTTCTGACACATAAAGTAGGTAGGTCATGTTGAAGTGATGTTCAGCTCACTCCCTGATTTTTACAATAAAATGCTAAGATGCCCAAATGGAAAGTGAAAAATGCAATCTTCCTGTTTGTTTGGTGTTCCTTGTTTTTACTCAATCAAGTGACCAAACCTGTGGCTACTTGATTCTCCCTGCATTCACCCAAATAAAGTGTTGGGAGAAATAACATTTTAAACTGCATACTTGTGGTCTTTTAAACAAAACAAAAAAGCTGGGTTTTTCAAGTTACAGCCAATGTCTTTGACATTATTTAAATATATCCTGTCTAAATCTGTTGAGTTGTCCTGTAAATGTAACAGGGCATTTTTTGGCAGGCACAGCCAGAGACTGCTGCAGCAAACCACATCCATTATCCCCTCTTGGACTCTTTAGGAGACTTTTGTATCTATTCCTATCCGTAAGAGACTTTTTCTTACAACTAGGGAAATAGAGGGAAGTTTTAGTCAGGCTTAGGGCAGGAAGAAGAACAGAAGTAAATAGTTGGGTAAGCTTCATGTCCACGAAGGCAGGGCACTGGAAAAAAAATGCATTTGTTCTTCTCTTTTTAAAGTGCATATATTTGGGGTGGCTGGGTGGCTCAGTCATTAAGTGTCTGCCTTCGGCTAAGGTCATGATCCCAGGGTCCTGGGATCGAGCCCCGCATCAGGCTCCCTGCTTGGCAGGAAGCCTGCTTCTCCCTCTCCCACTCGCCCTGCTTGTGTTCCTCTTCTCGCTGTGTCTCTCTCTGTCAAATAAATAAAATCTTTAAAAATAAAAATAAAGTGCATATATTTGAAATATAACATTGTCTTCACTTCTATCTCCAGCACCCCGGACAATGCCTGCTTGCCCCTGCAAGTGCTCAAATTATGTATTTATTGAGTGTAAGGTCCTTGAACTGTGAAGCCATAAAACAGGGGAGTTAGAGAGATGGGGGAGTTAAAGGAACTCTGGGTTTGAACAATCTCTCCACCTCTAAGTAGAGCCCATCACTTTTCTGCTACCCATGAACTTGAGCTCAGGGACACTCTGTAAATGGCATTCCTTATAGAAATGTTGGTATTCTCACAGAGGCCAGTGCAAGTGATGTGTTCTCTCTAAAAGACTTGGCAGTATCAGGCACCTAGGTGGCTCAGTCCGTTGAGTATCCATCTCTTGGTTTCGGCTCAGGTTATGATCTCAGGTTGGGATCGAGCCCTGCCTTGGGCTCCACACTAAGCAGTGAGTCGGCTTGGGATTCGCTCTCTCCCTTTCCCTCAGCCCTCCCCCACCTCTAAAATAAGTAAATAAATCTCAATAAAAGATAAAATAAAAGACTTGGAAACATGGAACATGGGGTAAACATGAATCAAAATATAGGGAAGATATGTTTGGACATACACATAAGCATTCTTTGAGGTAATCACCCCCCGAAATTATAAGATATTCTTAGGGAGCTATCTTGGCAAACTTGTGGTAATTAGGATGATCAGTGGCTCATGCCATAAAAATTGGAGAATATGAAGAAATTATGACCGAGTTTGTAATCGTATCTAGTATTTTTTGGGATTTTGGTGTTGTATCATGTTTGTTACTGGATTTCCAACTATCTGGGAAAGTAGACTTGTGCTTATATTCAATTCTTACTTTGAAGCTCTGTGAATTTCTCAAAATTTCCAAGAGATAATGTTAACTGAACTGTTTAATGTTCCCTTTTGTAAACTTCATGTCAATTTAGTGCAGAATCCATGCTTCAGTTCTATAATTCAAAAATTCAATTGTTATAATTCTATAGCAATGTTATAGAGACAGAAACATTTCTTCAATGTCAAATACTTAAAAAAATTTTTTTGGGGGGGTAAAATGTGAAACCATCTTTGAACTTTCAACTATAATGTGGCTGGTTCTAGAAATTTAATGTAACAAACATGTTCACTTTTGTAGGAAGGTTTTCAAGGCTCTGCTCAGGAATCAGTACTTTCTGAGGTTCTTTAGTGACAGAATTATCAGAAGTGGTAACTGATACAGATTAGCTAGGTATTCAAGAAGACATCTGCCACTGGCAATCACGGATAATAGACTAGGAACCTTCACTTCTCCATCCAAAAGTGCAGTATACTACCAACAGCTACAGATTCTTTGCAGTTCTTCCCATCAAGCAGTGGGTATTATTTCCCCACCATACATTCACTATGGTTTGGCCTTATGACTAACAGAATGAAACAGAAGTGACTCTGTGTGAGCTCTGAACGCAAGATACCTAGAAGTTGCTGCTTTTGCTGACTAGGAACATTGCTGACATGTGAATAGCCTGAGTTAGCTTCTTTGAAGATAAAATACCCACTAAAGAGAGGCTTAGCTGTACCTGCTGAGGCCCAAACATGAGAATATGTTCATCCCAGAGCACCCATCCTCAGCCTAGCCATTCCAAACCAAAAGAACTCCTGAGATAACCCAAAGAATTGTGAGAAATAATTAATGTTCTAAGCCACAGAGTTTTGGGTTAGTTTGTGATGTAGCAAAAGCTAACTCACATCAAAGGCATAAAGAAACCAGGGAAAATAAGTAGGTTAAAAAGTTAGGACCTGTGCTTGGTGGCTGGACTCTATTTTCTTTGCTCTCCTTCCCCTTCTACTTCCCCTTTTCCTTCCCTTCCTTTTCCTTTCCTTGAGTCCCACAGCCTAACTAAGGAAAGTAGAAACTATACAGACAATTTTGTAAATTGTTATAACTACTTTTTTTTTTAAGATTTATTTATTTAGGAGAGAGAAAGAAAGGAAAGAAAGAAAGAAAGAAAGAAAGAAAGAAAGAAAGAAAGAAAGAAAGGGAAAGAAAGAAAGAAAAAAGAAAGAAAGAAAAAAGAAAGATGGGGAAACAAAAGAAGGAACCCTGTTAATAAACTTTTTCTTCTATTTTTGGCATCTATTTGGCTCTCCCTTTTTTCTAGATGATCTTACACAGATATCTAGATGTCCACTGCCCCCTTACAGTACTACCCAAACCGGTCCTCAAGAAGCTTCAATTCCAGACTTCTTAATTTTGTTTCTCATTGTCAAATTTTTGATGGGATCAATGCTTCAGAAAGGATTTGATAAACTCATCTGGTACGAGATGTTAATTACTGATAAATCTTGCATCTTTATCTTATCAGCTAGACTTCGACTGATTAGGTAGAAAAAAATCCATGTGTTTATCAGCAAATGGGCTTTGATTCAAATCTTGACTCTGCACCACTACTGCTACTTCACCCTTCAGCTGAATGGCTTTGGGCAAGATGTTTAAACTCCACTAATCTTAATGTTCTTACTCTTAAAATGGGGTTCTTTGCATTTCACTGTGTTTGCAAAAATTAAACATGCTGAAGCATCTCAAGGACCTGGAAACTAACAGGTGATCATGAAATATTATCAAATTTCTTTCCAAAGTAGTTACAACAAGGGGTGCCTGGGTGGCTCAGTGGATTAAGCGTTGGACTCTTGATTTTGGCTCAGGTCATGACCTCAGGGTCCTGGGATCCAGTCAGATATGCAGCAGGGAGTCTGCTTCTCCCACTCCTTCTGCCCCTCCCCCTGCTCTCTCTCTTAAATAAATACATAAATAAATAAATCTAAAAAAAATAGTGATAACGATTTACAAAATTGTCTATATAGTTTCTATATTCTTTAGTTAGACTGTGGGATCTTCCAGACATTGATCATATTCTCTACATTTGGTGCTCAACACAGTGTTGGATGGTTAGTAAGTTCTAAATAAATGTTTGTTGACTGCACTTTCTTAAATGGTAGAAATTTCAGTCATATTCTGAAGATGCTTTAAGCCTAAATAGATTGTTCTGCTTCCTCCTGAAATGGGGGTCTAAGGTCACTGTCAACAATAGCCACCATCATCACATCATAACTGACAGCGACCTAGCTGAAAGACAAAGATCATCAATATCAGTGCTTACACATTACACTTAAAACTCCATGTTTTTAGGGATTATAATAGTCTTTAATTTGATAAAGATGGTCACACTTCTTGGGTTTTCATCTCACCTTTGCTATAGATTAGCTGTATGACATTGTATATTTCTTCATATTCAATTTCTACTTCTCTAAAATGAGAACAGTAATGGAAATTGTTTTATATGGTTATGGATATTAGTTGAGATAAATCAAATAAAAACATTTATCACAGTACCCAGCAAGTGAATAATAAAAACTATTTTTTTCCAGGATAGGGACATGATTTTAGGAAACACCTGGCTAATTCCTCAAATAAGATCTCTCCAAATGTGCTAAACTAGAGAAGAGGGGGTGGTGATGGAAAGAAAAATTTGACTGACTACAAAGGAAGGCATTTTTTTCCAGGTCATTGAAGTTAGAAGCAATGTCAAACTCATAAAATATGGTTGATCATAGTGAGAGAAGACAGACACTAAAAGGTTTTCCATGTGTGGAATTGGACCGATCCATCTGTAGGATTTATGCAGATTCTTGTCATAAAGTAATGATGCTGAAGGAACTCTTAGTCCTGAGTATTTTCAAATTTTAGGCAATTTGTTCTATAATAAATGAAGTTTGTGACACAGCTCATAGCTGACAACTCTTAGTGTCAACTCAGGATTACATTCAAGCTTAAATGGGAGCATAAGTCAGTTTCTAAATCCACACTTAACAAATAAGAGAGTGTGTTAGTACAGGCACCTGTTTTTAATCTAAAATGTTCATATGGGCCCTCTAGTTTCTGTTAACTCATTCAGTGATTTGGTCCATAAAATGAATAATCAATAATATAATAAATATAAATACTAACATCTACTAGCCTCAACAAAAGGTATTTTAATGATTTGGAGGCCCTAAATGTGGAAAAAAATACTGTAGAAAGAATATATAGGCTTTCACACAGGTGAGGGACATATTACCAGTGCTTGATTTTTACAAAGACAAAGCCACATACAGCAGGGCTAACAGAAATGCAACTTGAAGTTCTGATCATTTTTTAAAGTTCTTGGCTCCCCTCTATCTGGCTGATTAGTAATGAAGCACACTGCTTATAATTATGTCTTTGGAGAGAGGATTCATTTTAAGAAAAAGTTACATAAGAATTAAAATTAATTGGTGACTATTTATAAATAAATTCACAGTGGGATTCATTTAAATAGTGAAATGTTTGTGCAATTAAAGCATGATTTGATTTAACAAAATATATCTATACACAAATTTTTCAGAAATATGTTACTAAGTTGTGTAATGTGTATAAAAGAAAGAAATATCTGGGGTGCCTGGGTGGCTTAGTTGGTTAAACATCTGACTCTTGATCTCACCTCAGGTATTGATTTCAGGGTCCTGAGTTCAAGCCTTGAGTTGGGCTCCATGCTGGGTCTGGAGCCTACTTAAAAAGAAAAAAAAAAGAGGGGTGCCTGGGTGGCTCGGTCATTAAGCATCTGCCTTCAGCTCAGAGCATGATCCCACAGTTCTGGGATCAAGCACCTCATCGGGCTCCCTGCTCCGCTGGGAGAATGCTTCTTCCTCTCTCACTCCCCCGCTTGTGTCCCTCGCTAGCTGTCTGTCTCTCTCTCTGTCAAATAAATAAATAAAATCTTTAAAAAAAAAAAAAAAAGAAAAGAAAAAAAAAATGAAAGGAAAGAAACATCAAACAAGGTCTTGGATACCCTAAAGTCTATGACACATCAGTTAAAGGGTTCTGTCATACCTGTAGGAGCAGAAAATGGTAATGTGCATGATGTGTATTTGCTGATTTCCTATGGATCCTCAAAAGATTGCTGTAAATCTATACCAATATGATGACTGACTTTCAATCTCTAGATTCAATAAAGTATTTTTAGAAGAGCAAACAAACAATAAAGGAGAGAATTAGCATATGATTGAGTCCTAAGGATGATGCTTCAGCTTCTATCTTTGATGCAGCTGGTAACCTAGGTCTGGGAGAGGTTTTGTTCCTCTGTTGCACTGTATCTAAGTAGAGCAATGATACATTCCCATTTGCCCAGGACTTCTTGTCCTGGCATTTGTCCAGAATTATTAATTTTATAACAAAGTAGTGTTATTTTTAGTTGCATTAAAATAAAACTAAAGAACTTTGGTAGACTTCCACTTCATACTTCCAGCTTCTGCCCGGATATGTCTAGTTAGTGTGTGAATAGAGGGGTGAGGGGAGTTCTCACCTTAACATGTGGTTAAATGTGACCTGTCTTATTGTTCCTGAACTTTTCTGATGCAACATCATTAATGCTTCCCTTTTAAGGGCAGCATGCAGGGCACTTGAAAATGATTTATCAGACTAGCTTTTTCTGGTTTGGGTGGTCCTGGAGCAAGATTTGGGACTACTGCTCTGCTGACCACTTAATCACTAGTCGGATATGTTGTAGTTTATGCCATGGCCTGGTGGACACACAAACCACAATGTCACCAGTTGGCAGGGACAGTGGGAACATGGGAAATTACAGATACAAGATCAATGTAGGCAATAGCAAATCAGAAGTCCTGCTGCAGAGCATATGAATAGTCTGACAATCGTCATTGTTACATGAACCTCAAAAGCAGAAATGTTAATATCAACGTAAACTTTTAAGATCCTGTCTGTCGTTCTCTCCTAATAAATCAAAATATAGTGCCTTTTTTGGTGAAATGTTCACTAAGACACTACAGCACAGATGCAACAAAAAACTCTATGCCAAAGACATATAGTACTCCTACTATAAATGATATTATTTTATTTAAATGAACTTCTAAGCTAACAATTTAAATACACAAGGGGACAGAACCCAGGGATCCAAACAGACTAAAATAATTGAAAATTAATCCGTATAAAAAGCATAACAAAGCACAAGGTTAGACTTAACCAATTGTTTCCAGAGTGTAAGTATTCCTAAGGATAAAACTAGGAAGTTCCACATTCACACTAAACCTTGTGGACCATTAAGCATGAAGCACAGCATCTATATAAACATATTCTAAGCTGAAGGCATATTGTGTTCAGGCTACAAGTCATATTTTAAGAAAAAAATTTTTTAAAGTATAGCATTTCCAAAAATGGGAGACTGGAAGCATCTCATGCAAGGAATTAAGTCTCACAACCTGGAGAAAAGACTAAAGAATCATCATAGTCAGCAAAAAATATCGACCCCAATTTAAAATCCAATGAGCTACCCCAAAGTGCCAAACAAAGAGCTCTTTTCTTTCTCTTTATTTAACCATTTATCCAGCAAATATTTAGTGACTATGTACCATATGCCAGGTACTGTTTACAGCCCTGATTGTATAGCAGTGAACATGAAAAATGTGCTGCAAACTTTTATGGAACTTAAAATTTAGTAAGAAAAAATTAATGGATAAGACAGATCATTAAATAAACATCATTTATACCTAGTTAAGTGTTATAAATGATGCAAATAGCTAATCTAATACAGAAAGACTAGGTTTAGGGGAACCTGCTTTATATCAAGGTTGTCAAGGAAGGTCTTGCTGAGGAGGTAATGTTTGGATTATCACCTGATGAGAAGACAGCCTGCCAGGCAAGAATATGAATGTGAATATAAAGCACTTCAGGTAGGGAAGTCCAGTTCATCCAGTGCTATTAAGAAGGGTAGGAGTTAGATAATTCAGGGGAAAAAATCTATTTGTTTAGGCAAGGTTTGGGTCCTTGGCTATTAGGAAAGATGAACAAAGAGAGAAACACTTTTAGTTTCTTTTTATGGTGAAGTTTCTGAGCTCCCAAAGATATTCAAGACAGAGTGTCAAGCCTATGCCTTCTGGCTTTTGCAGAAAGTACAATGAATTGACACACAAGAGGCTAGAGCTTCATAAATTTCAACGTCTCTTGATATGCTCCTTCCTCTGACTATACTGTCTCCTCTAAACCCTTGAGGAGGTAGACTTAACCATGGCCACTCTAAGGGAAATGTTGCTGAAGCAACTGATGCTGGAGGTAAAGAACACTGACCCCTTGCCTTTGGCTGGTGGCCTCAATGCAGTGGCTCTATGAAGCCTTCACTCCCCACCATCACCATAGTGCTCTTGCCTTCACTGGCTTCATTCCGTCACTAGATGAGCACTTTTTTCAAACACACAAAAGGCTGTTATGTAGAGGAGTAAAAACAACTGTTCTGTATTACTAATGAGAACCAAACTTGGACTAGAGGGTAAAATTTTAAGTAGAGAGACTTCAGCTGAACCTTTCCAAAAAGGAGCATGCAACACTGAGAACAAATCATCTTATATGATAGTAAGCTTTCTGTCCCTGGAGGCGTTGAAGCAACAGCTTTTGGACTTGTAGGTGATATTGCATAAGAGATTCTTCTCCTGTCAGAAATTATTTGAAATATCTTCTGCGGCCCTTTCCACCTCTAAGAAGCTGAGAAAGAGTCTATTATTAAATAATGTCTTGCTTGTCTGAGAGAAGAAATATATAGTTTCTCTGAGGTGTCTGGGCTGCTACTATACCATAAAATCAGTATGCATTTACCAATGCAATGATAAAGAAAATTATATTGGTTGGTTTGGAGGTTTGTAAGATGTATCACTGAATTCAAGTCTTGTTTACGTTGGTTACTTTTTTGGGTCCCGTTGGTTTTTCCCCAAAATGTCAGCATGGTAGTCATGACTATGAATCCTAACGGTTCTCAATCTTTTGGATTCAATGCTCCCCTTTGGTAATAAATTTCTTGTAATGTTCTTTCACTATCTTAAATTAGATTCATAGATAATATACCTAAACTATATACATAATTTCAAAACAATGTCATAGCTCTCCTGAAAGGAGAAAAATAACAACAATTTATAATAAAACATTATACATTTCAATATGAAAATAGATGGATGCAACTACAGTAATGACACATGGAAGTAGTCAGAAGTATGTTCTACATGTAGGATCACCATAAATGTGACAATAGCAAATGTAGACTGATTCCAGAGTATTATATTAGTGACTCAAAATTCACAAACAAATTGCCATAGGTCACATGGTTTTCTGTAACAATGAACAACTCTTGGTAAGGTTTCCAAGCAAAACAGAATACATACAATCTTACATCAGCTGACAGAGTAGTTCATTCTCAAAAAATTCAGTATATTTCGAAACCAGGCAAAAAATTCTTTCTTTGTGTGTGTGTGTGTGTGTGTGTGTGTGTGTGTGTGTGTCTATGTGTGTGTGCATAGACTTAGGTTCTGAGCTCAGAGAAAAAGTAGTTCAGTGATATTAAAAAGTCATTTAAGATAGAGGACAATTCTTTTTTTGTTCCTGGTTACTTTATCCATTTTAGGACATCTGACATCCCTGGGTTCCTTACATTAATGCTTCTTCACCCTGGTTATTGTGAAAACCAGGGGAAAAAAAGCACCCACAAATTTCCAAAATAACACTTGGGGAAAGTCCTAAGTTATTTGAGACTGCTGACATCAGACTAGGACAAGCACAGTATCTCTACCTCCCTTCCCTTAGCTGTGAGAGGCTGTTAGAGCCAAAGGATATCTTAAACAGGACTGACTTTCTGAATCAGTAACAAGCCACCACAGCCAAGGCACCATGGGCACATCCAGCTTCCAAAGTGATCTGAGCAGGCCCTTCAATCAATAAGCTGGCCCAGATATGAGAGCTGTGATCTCAGACCTCACAAATAAAGGACTCCTATTTTGAAATTAGCAAATGAGGGCTCACGTCCCTTCATGCATTCTAGTATCAAGGCCACCTTGCAGGTATTTGAGGGGCTTGTTTTAGAGCTAAAATAGGCTATGACCCAGGTTCCACTGTGTTAATCTGGTAAGATTTCTTCACATTAAATTTAACCAAGGGAAATCATTTACTCCCAATGAGAAGGTAGTGTTTAAATGATTTATTAATTTCAAAATTTCAAAATTGCCATTTCCTCCATGTAAGTCTGAATAGGAGACACATTAAAGTTAGTGCCTGGAGGAATCGTGGGGAAAGTGAGGATGTAGGGAAAATATGGGAGAAGAGTCATTTTGTCAACATCTAATTCTCAAAAGAGCTCTGAATTGATGGCCCATCTACTCCTTATTGCATCTCTCAACACAGTTATATTGTTTCAAGCTGATAACTCCTGAAACGGCTGGAGAAACTATTTTATTTTGCTCTAAATTTTGCCTGTTAGCAAACCAAATTCTCCAGATTTGCACAGAAGGGATAAAACTTCAGTGAATACATGCCAATGTTCAGTCAGCTGTTCTCATTTTTCAACATCCCTATCCAGATTTTTTTCTCACTCCACCCACAGAGAAAGAGGAAATATGGTCAGAAGTTGCTTTTGCAGCCACGGACAAAACGTTTCTCCCAAAGCATCACGATATCTCTGGGTGCGTGTGTGTGTGTGTGTGTGTGTGTGTGTGTGTGTGTGTGTGTGTGAGAGAGAGAGAGAGAGAGAAACAGGGATAGAGCTAGAAGGAGTTAGTTCATTCAGTTCTGGAAAACAAAACATCCATTGTTACAAGACAAGGAAAACCTTATAAACTGAGAAACTCGTGAGGTCTTTATTGCAAAGTACCTTTTCACATCATTATGACTTGCAGTTTACAAAGCATTTCCACAAACCCCTGGCATAGGTATTATTGTCTCCTAATTATAGATATGGAAATAAAGGCCCAGAGATGTTCATGACTTTCCTTAAATCACACAGTGAGTAACTAAGGGGACCAAAAGACCAGGTCACCTGACTCCAGGTTTAGTGCTCTTTCTTATATTACTTATCCATACAAATTGAGTTTTTCAAAATCGTCATACTGGCAAGCTAAGCAGAGAGGCCCACATAGAAGTAATATGTAAAGGTACCCAACCATTTTTCAGATGGTGGTTGTATAAAAATATTTTGAAGATAGCTAATATCCGTATCTCAGTATGTAAAACAATAAAGTTCTCAGAAAAAGAGTGGAATTTGCTGAGGCACCAGGCTGAATTGGTTTGGAAAAATTGAAGATTTCAAACTCTACCTTTAAGGAAAAGCATCAGTAAGATATCAAATAGCCTGTGATTTTAAATAACAGTTAATGTGGGGCTCCTGGGTGGCTCAGTCAGTTACGTGCCTGACTCTTGATTTCAGCTCAGGTCATGATCTCAGGGTCCTGGGATCCAGCCCTGAGTTGGGCTCTCTGCTCAGCAGGGAGTTTCTGCTTGCCCCGTTCCCTCTGCCCCTCGCCCTGCTCGTGCTTTCTCTCTCTCTCACATAAATAAATAAATAAAATCTTTAAAATAAATAAATAAACTTTAATGATAATGGTTAGAATATGATAATTGTGAGAATATGTATGAAGCAAATAATTATAAAATGTTCAACATATTTTCCACATATAAATTCTTTTTAAATGTAATTTTATAACAAGTTGTGGCTTATATTAAAAAAATGCAACTTCTTTCATTTGGCTTTCTGCTTTACACATAGATGTCTTCCAAGTGTAGAACTCTCCTTAATCATATCTTGGCTACAAAGATGGGTCGGGGGAGCCATGTGTTATAAGGAGAACTTGGCCTGTTGGTTACACTGTACCTAGTATTATAGGATCATGAGGTTATCCTTTATGAAAGTTTATTTCAAACCAGATTGTCTAGACTCTAGGACATTTCTAAGTCAAGACTGAGTGACTCTCTAATAGGTATCTGCTACTCCTTTAACATCAACTTCTTAAGTTTGGCGTGGCATCTCAGAGTTGGAGAGTTTAATGCCTTTGCATGGACTCAGCGTGCATTGTATGTCTGAGAACATGGCATCGATCATTCCTTACTATAGGTTAGCATTGTGCTAAGTGTTTTCATCCATTTTTCTATTCTATCCTCACGTATTCTTGTGAGGTGGTATTTCATTTAGGGTAATGCTAGCAGCTCTCACAAAAGAAATCTGTACTTTCAGAGCTTTGTATAATAGAGATTTATTTCTCAGAGCAAAATCGGACAGATGTTCCTAGTCTGTAGGCAGTCTTCCTCCATGTGGTGACTCAGAGGCCAAATCTCCTTTCACCATGAGAGGCTAAACTTTCCTAGAGCAGGGATCAGCAAACTCTGGCCTGTGGGCTGACTCTGGCTGCCAACTGTTTTTTAGTGATCTGCAAGTTAAGACTATTTTTCAAAGTTTTAAATAGTAGTAACAAAACAAAAATATAGTACTTTATAACATAAAAATTATATAAAATTTTTATTCTGGTATCCCTACATAAAGCCTTTCTGGAATATAGCTATGCTTCTCTGTTTATGTATTATCTGTGGCTGCTTTTGCAGTACAAAGGCAGAATTGAGGAGTTGCCACAGAGATTGTATGATGCACAAAGCCAAAAAATATTTACACTCTGGCTGTTGTGGATTGAACATGTACCCAAAAATTCGTATGTTGAAGCCCTAACACCCAATGTGATGATACTCATAGGTGGGGCCTTTGGGAGTAGAAGACATCATGAAGGTGGAGCTCCTATGATGGGATCAGTATCTTTATAAGTAAAGGAAAAGAACCAGAGCTCTCTCTCTCTCTCTCTCCCTCTCTCTCCACTGTGTGGGGATAGAGTGAGAAGGGCAACCATCTCAGCCACAAAGAAGGCCCTTACCCAGAACCCAGTCCTGCTGATGCCCTGAACTCAGACTTGGAGCTTGTGAGGCATAAATGTTTCTTTGAGTCATCCAGCATATGGCATTTTGTAATGGCAACCCAAGTTAATTGGTTCTGGCCATTGACAGAAAAAGTTTGCTGACCCTGGCTCTAGAGCTTCCTCATAGACTGAGATCTATCCACAGAAGAGGAGTAGGGAACACATTCCAACCTACAGCTTAGAGAGGTTAGTGGCTTGCCCAAGGGTTTATGATTCCATGGTGTATACCCATGATCCAAACATAGGTCTCTTTGACCTCACAGGCCAAGATATTAACCTTGTTTCTTTACTATTAGACTCTTGAATCTCCGCACCAGTGTGTTCATTCATGAATTTCCATACTGTATGCATTTTGGGAAACCAAGGATATCAGGCAAATATGCTTCATAACATTATTTTAATTTAACGTGCATTGAGCTCTAGTCATGCTCTAATAATAACTTCAAGAAAACGATGAGAAGTGTTTAGTATGAAATATAAAAACCCAGTGTGGCTCTGCATGTAATGACTATGTGCCAACCAGTTAATAAATCTTCAGAACAATAGCACTGCTTCCAATAATGTTTTATATTTCAAAATGATTAATTTTTAACAGTACTTTATATCCCTTGTGTAAAATGTCTCAGATCCCATGGGATAAGCAAACCAAGCTCCATGTTACTTTGAAACAGAAATAAAATATTATAGGATTTTCTGATGACTCTGAGGAGTTGAATGGCTCCTTTGGGACTGCAAAGTTAATTAAAATGAGCATAGAATTGCTTACTCTATTATGGCACAATTATGCTCTCCCTTCCTTTTTTTTGTTCCCTCCTTAAAGACTTTACAATGAAGGTCAAAATGAGAAAAATAGACAGCTTTTTTCCCCCCAACTTTGCTTTTGAACGAAATGAATTCCACTCTTTTCTACATATATATTTAAAAGAACCCAAGTTTTGCTAACTTAGAATTCCTTGATCACCACCTAATGTATAGGGGGATAAAAGAATTCAAGAGAAATGGTCGTGAAATACTCATAATCACAATTGCCATAGGTTTAGTCTAACTTATATTTAGACCTGCAGAACAAGCTTAGACAAATTGGTCAATACAACACAGTATCAGAAAAAGTAGAGACAGTATCTTGATTTTCATGTACTAGATGGGACACATAAACAGAACTCTTTCTTTAAAATATTGTATTTAAACTATACTTCAGATGTCTTTCTGGAATTGGTAATTATCTACACACACACACACACACACACACACACACACACACACACACACCATATCCCCAGTAAATGAAAGAAGACTTTCATTCAGATGGGGCAACTTATTCTAAGTACAAAGAGTGTTCCACACTCTTTCTGAACCATACTCTGAGGTACAAATGATAAAGTCTCTCAATTCTGTGGGAACAGGAAGGGTAGAACAGGACAGCTTCAGAAAAGAGCCAAGAGTCTTTTGATGCTGACAGGAAGTACTATACAGTATCCATTAAGACTGGAAGAATCCCAAAGTTCACGAGTGAAAAGAATTTACCCTGCATACTTAAAACTTTATGTGTTATCTCATTTATTGATTAGAGCAAATTATCACTATTTTACAGATGGGAAGCTGAGGCTCTGAGAGGCCAAAATACCTTTCCAAGAACACATGCTTGATTTTTAGTAGACACAAGATTCTAACATACATCTTTCTGACACATCATATTTCCTCTAATGTGATGACCACTTGTTCTCCACCCACATGTCACCCCCACCAACCTATCAGTTCTTCCTAGCAGCAATGACAGAACATAACTTGGCTTTTGCAAGTCACTGGTGATGGTTATACATCTTTCAAATCTATCACATGACAGACAAACACTATGTCAGGGGAGCTCTTTTTAGTCCCAGATATCAGAAAAATGGGCTCCGAGTAGGATAAATAACAAAGGTAATTTATTGGCATACATAATTATTATAAGGATTAACATCTAATAAGCCTTCACTTACTAGCTCTAAGATGACTCTAAGGACCTGTTTTCTTTGCCTTTCTTCTTCAACTTCTATAATGTCCATTTCATTCCAAAGCTTGTTTCTTCAATATTCAAAAAGGAAAACAGAAATACCCAGAAATACATGGTTCCTCTTTCACATTGAATAGTAAAGGGAGTAGTTTCATCCCAACAATCTTTACAAATCTTAGATGCATTTTGATTAAGGAATCTTATATGACATGCCCAACCCTGAACTGACTATTGTCTCTGGTAATGTATCATTTGTTTCAGTCTCAATAATATGCTCCAGCCCTGAAGTATAGGAGAAGCCCATTTCCTGGAGGTTACATGGACCCACAAATAAAGACCAGGGGGTACTAAAAAGAAAAAAGATGGATGGATGTTTCAGAAGTCTTTCTAGTGAGAATAGGGTAGATTATGTTATAGTAACAAATGATCCCCAAATCTTAATAGCCTAAAACAACACATGTTCCTTCTTGCTAATTTTTCAAGCTTGCCAGCTGAGAGTTCTGCTCTATGTCATCATTGCTTTCACTGTAGGGCCCAGGTTGACTGAACAGCCACATTCTGGAACACTGTCAAACAGTCTGGGTGAGGGAGAAGGGAATGTAAAGAAATATGTCCACTCTTAAAGAGTCTTCACTTTTGACCAAAGGTCAAGAGCAAGTCACGTGATCACATGTAACTTCAAAGGATGAGGGGAACTTAAATGCTATTGTGTTAAACAGAAGGGAAAAGCTACTTTTTATGGGGAGTCTTCATAAGCATTCCTAGGAATAACCAACAAACAGCCATCATATCTACCCTGAGTTAGAGAGAGAGGTTCTGAGTTTCAACGCCACCAAAGGACTTAAGGAGGGCAATGTTATAAACCTGAAGAATTCCAGGTCTCCCTAAATGGGGAGGAAGATGAATTGCTCTCAGGTATTCACTGAATTCTTATCTCCTTCACTGATATTTCCATTGCATAATAACAGTTGCATCACAAAGTTTATACCAGGACAATCAACTACAATGAAGAAAATACATAGAGCTAGGATTAGATCATAAAAACACTCTATCTTCAGTTTTATGGCTAGGCAACAAATTCAAGTATCTGACTGATATTTGTTTAGGACTCACGAGCATCCCATTTACTCCAGAGCTAATAGAGGAGATATGATCAGTAAAGAGTAGGGGCTAATTTTAAATTTAACTTGAAACCACCACTGATACTAAGATTTAAGAAACTTATTTGGATGCTCTCAGAGTGCATTGTCATAGACCTCTTTTTGTCCATTCCAACAACAACAATATCAAAATTTTTGTAAAGCCCTGACCAAGAGAATTTAAGCTCTGTAATTCTGATTTAAAAATCAATCTTGAAAAGCCATTGAGAGAATAAATAAAAAATAAATGAGAAATAGAATGGCCTAATAGAAAAGAGGAATTCCAAGACATTGTCCAATGAAGAAGACTGGAGGGTGGCCTCCGATGAAAAATGGGAGAGGAAAAAATCAAGTGTGGATCCATTCTTCCTTTGGAAAATAAGCAATAACGCCAACAAAAGAAAACTTTATTTTCAATGTTACTGTTTCTTCTAGTAAAGGGAAATAAGAATCTTAATGACTTGGGGAAAACCCATAACTTGAATGATGCCATACAATTTTATGAAATGGGAAGTGAAATGAAGTCTTCTCATGTGTACCTACCACATTATGGATCTTATGGAGTTTGATCATCTACTCTAAGATTTTTCTTTAATGATACCTATCCAATTAACTGTAATAGCTTCTCCTAACCTAGGAAAAATACTCTTTCAATCTTAGGTGCTTAAAAGTGTTTATTTCTTACTTCATTTGGTGAATATGTATTAAGCCCAATTATGTACAGTTGAGGAGGTAGGAACAGAGTGGTGAACAGTAGACACAAGAGTTCATATTCTGAACTCCTTTCTTCTGTAAGCAACGATCTTAAAGTTTTGACCTGGGCTCATGTCCCATGAGCTAGGGACTGGTATAAAAGCTGGTTGGTTCATGACTGTGGAGACTCATTGAGACTAGTGGAAATTTCCAAAATCAGCATTCAAAGTCAAAGGGAATGTTGTAACTTCAGAAAACCTTGAAATAGAACAAAGGAAAAAATCCCGAAGTTCTAGGTGGCATGATGTGCAGCAGAACAAGGAGTCAAAAGAATAACAATAGCAAATTATTATATCAGGCTAGTTAGGAGGCTGGCATAATTCTAACTTTAACTAATAGCTCATTTAAACTTCACAGGAAGGCTATGAAGGAAGTGGTTTTATTATTCCCATTTTACAAGCCTAGCTCCAGAGTTTGCTCTCTTAACTACATAATGCCACTGATAAAAGTAAAATGGAGCAAACAGATTTGTTTCCTATATATAAGGGCTGGATAATATTAGACTTACATGGATTATCTAAGGTATTAGAACATAAACCATATTTCCATTTACAGAACATTGGTACCAACTTGCCTACAGTGGAAGTAAACCATTTATTTCTGGAAAAACATTTGATCAACCTAGAAGCAGTGGAGATTTACAAAAGCCAGATTCATATTAGACTAATCTCAGCAACTTTGAGGATGCAAGTATTCCTAGAGTAGAGGCCAAGTATCATATTTATCTTGATAATGCATGGAGTTAAAAGGAATAATGATTATAGAATAAATGAATACATAAATGAATGAACTATGAATGGCCATCATTTAACTAATTTTTCTTTTTAAACTTCTACTTTTTAAAGTGATTATTGATGTTCTTTATAAAGAATTAGACATTTTTCAATGAAGCTAAATAAATAGCAATTACACAATTCCTGGTAGAATTCAGAATGTCTTAAGAATGCATATCAGGATACACCACACTGCTTGCTTCTTCCAACCCTCTATAGGATTGGAGAATGGTGCATTCATGCAATGGTGATTCATTCATTGGATTCATCAGATGAACCCAATGCTACTAATTGAAAACATATCCCTGTGCACCCTTAATTAATTTTCCAACTTTTGCTCTATTTCTGGTACTCAAACTCTGGAACCAAAACAAAATAAGACAAAACAAACAAATAAACAACAACAACAAAATTTCACACACCTGTCAAGAGAAATTTTGGGTTGGGGGCATAGCCAGTGGCATATATTTATTCAAATGTTCCAATTAACTAAGAGCGCAGGCTCCTGCAGTCTCAGGCTGTTTTGATAGATAAAGTACAGGACGCTTAGTTTATCTGGATTTCAGATAAACAATAATTTTCTTAAGATTGGTATGTTCCAAGCATTGTATGTTTGTTTGCTCGCTTGGCTTTGCCATAGGCAAGCCTGTCACCAAGATTTAAGAAGCAAGGGCTCCACTGGGAAAACGTTGCAGTACCAAACACTCGTGATTCTGCTATCCTGAGGAAGTTTCCTTGCCCCACTGAACCTCAGTTCCTTCATCTACAAAGGGAAAAGAGTTGGACTAGTTGAATTCTGAGGACCCTTTCTTCTGTATATGTCTAGATACTAGTAGTCTCTAAGAGAGTCTGGACTATATGCAAAGAAAAAAAGTATGATGTCATTGTTTCTAAAATGTCCTGTGAGGCAGAGAAATTATGAAGCATTCACTTATTATCATTCTCCCCAAGGAGAGAAAAAAAACAACAACAGCAAATTAAACAGATGATGAGGGCGGGACAAGGCTGTCTTCCGGAGAGTTCCTAAGAGGTAAGAGAGTATGCCCTGGGATGTCCTCCTCTCTAAAGGCTCCTGCTGTTCCCTTTGGAGGTTACCATTTGTTCCACCCACAGAGTTCTAAAATTAAAAACTGGCCTCTTTTGTGGGAAAAATTATTTTAATGCATTTATAAGAAACTAAAATATACATAGATGTAAGAAAAATGCTTTTAAAGATATATTTGCATTCATTTAGGGGATGAAATGCTGAATGTAATTGTTATAGCTCAAGTATTATGGGCCTTTAAAATTTTTTGCTTCTTAAATTTTATTTTATTTTTATTATTTATTTATTATTTATTATTATTATTATTGTGGAGTAGCGGACAACAGCAGGATACAGGTCTGCCATTGCCATTTATCTGATTTAGCAAGATTAATTCATACCCTTCTCAGCACTTTCCCTAAGAGGTCTGTATGAAAGATTACCCCAGTGTCTTCATTGCTACATTGTTCACAGTTGCTCAGCCTTTCCCCATTCTAACTTAAGTTGAGCCAGAAATGCAATGAATTACATGGAATACATGTGCGGACCAGAATACCAGCAATCCTTTCCTTCCTGGACATTAAAAATACAATTCTTCAACTTCTACACATTGTGAGCACCATTTCTTTTCAGAGAAAGATAAAAACACAAAGCAACTTCTCATTGTGGCAAGGAAATCCAGGGAAATCTTTTCACAAGACCACAAACAGGAGGGTACAGGGCTCACTTGGGAAACTCACCACGTACCATAGGAGAGACCCTGCGGATTTTCTGGTGAGAGAAGTACATCATAAGCAAATACAGGGTTAAGTGGAATCTTCCTCTGGGAACTGTATTTTTTAATGAAAGAGAGCTCAGTCGAAGCACGAATGTGATTCTCTGCAACAAAGGGCCCCGCAACTGCTATCCCTAACCACAGCAGAATAAAAAGTTAGACACAGGAGGTGGACAGGTTCACCTTCTTTTGGCCACTGAGGACTGAAGTGTTAAAGCACAGACTCTCCATCAGCCTTGTACATTTAGAGGATTCCAATCCCATCTAATCCTGTAGGCTGCCCTGGGTATCTTCCATAAGCCGTCAGCCCTGTTCAAATTTCCTGAGTCATATACACAGGGCAGTGAGCAGGCTGGAATCAGAAAATACAATTCACAATCAGGGTTTTTCAATCCTGACACTACTGACATTTGGGTGGAATAATTCCTTGCTGTTCTGTACACTGTATCATGTGCAGCATCACCCCTGACTGCTATTCAGGAGACGGCGGTAGCACATCCCCTCCATCCCTCGCTGTGACCCCCAAAATGTCTCCAGACCCTTCTAAATATCCTCACGGAGAAGGGAAATTCGATCGAATTAATCCAGGAAAGGAGCAACTTAGACTCTCAGGGAGGGAATTAGACTCTGGTAAAATAAAGGCTACAAATAAATATATAAAAGGTGTCCATATTTCTTCTCACTGTGCTTGTATCTTTCTCATAGTGATAAGACAACCTCCTATAAATTGTACAGTTTACTCAAGCACCATAAACATTTAAGGCGTACAAAATGTGTTGACTATAAATGTTGTTTTGCTGTCTCTAGATGAATACTTTATGTGAATGCTGCCTTCCTGATTATTCACTCTCAATATGATCATTAGCCCTCAAAATGCCACAGTTTTGGTTTTTTTTTTTTTTTTCATACAACAGATTGCTTTCATTGGTCTATAAATTCCTTCAAGATCATGCCCTTGCCCACTCTGCCAAACCTCCTCTCTTCTATCTACCCTACATACATTCTCATAATGCATCTGTGCTCTCACACTGGTCAGTCTCTCAGCCTGGAATGCACATCTCAACAGACTGTGAGCTCACTGAGAACAGACCCAGTCCTCCTTTTACTTTCAACACCAAGCAAAGGTCTGGGCCCAGTAACGTTTGCTAGTTTTTATAAAGAATGAAATAAATTAATAACAACTCTAAAGAACTCTTGGATGGCACCTCTACTTTCTCTCAGGAGACAAATCACCTCTAATTTTTCAATCAGTTCCTCCTTGTAGTCAAAATCAGATACAGAGTTAATTCAAAGAGCAAGTGTTCTTCATTTTTTCTCTGAAAATCTAAAACTCTGGTGATCGGTTAGAAAGTGAAAAAGGCCTTCTTGTGTATATACGACCCTAATTAATTTTAGGTGTTCAGTAGAAGGGTCTGCTGTGTAATGAGTCAGAAATAAAAAGTGAAAAGCGAAAGCTGTGCCTAAGACTCAGGTGTTATCAAACTTTTCTGGAATTAGGTAATTTGGATGGGGGGGGGGGTGGCAAAGAGAATAGAGTGATATAAACCAAAGAACCAAAATAATGAGATGTTTACCTTAAAAAGATTAGGTCCAGTCATACAAAAATAAAGTTCCTTTGGAAATAAGCAGGAAAATCATCATGAAAGACTAAATAAGACACTTCACTAATTTATTACAATAGAATTCTATGGGCTTTTTTGGTTTGTTTTGGGGTTTTTGTTTTGTTTTGTTTTGTTTGTTTTGTGTTTTTTTGCCAAGGAGGGCTCCACTGTCAGCCACAGTGTTCAATTTCAAAATTTGAATACTATCCAGTAAACTTAGGTACCAGTGAGGCCATTGCTTTTCTTTACCAAGAGAAGAAACTGGCAATACAAAGATTCTAGTTTTGGGAGTGAATTAAAATGTATTTTTCTTTTTTCATGCCACATTAACAATATTTTTGGTATAAGAGAGGATGGAAAATGTAGTGTCCTATTAATTCTCTTAGCTAATATGAGCCAAGAAAATAGTCTAAATAAAGTCCAGGGGTAAAGAAAGCATGAATCAT
This sequence comes from Ursus maritimus, assembly GCF_017311325.1. NCBI lineage: Eukaryota > Metazoa > Chordata > Mammalia > Carnivora > Ursidae > Ursus > Ursus maritimus. The sequence goes on from NW_024423786.1 coordinate 11,615,468, forward strand.
AAAGCAAAGCAATGCCAAACTAAGCCATGTTTCATCAGTCACCAAAATTAATCCTGAATTTCATCAACTCATGCAGACTGTGTCCAAAGAAATGTTCTGGGAGGCATACAGATTGAAATGAAGGACTGAAATAAAACACTGAAGTTGCATTTTATTTTCTAAACGTGTGCATTTTCCACTGGTAATCAATGAGAATATGAAAACAGACCTTTAGCTGAAAGAGTGTTTCACCTAACAACTACTACAGAATAATGTAGTGAGGTAGATATGCTTTAATGCAGGAGTTTGCAAACTCTTTCCTTCAAGGATCAGATAGTAACTAGTTTAGGTTTTGCAAGCGTATGGTGTCTGTTGCAACTACTCAACTGCTTTTGTAATGAGGAAGCAGCCACAGACAACACTAGCAAATAGGTGTAGCTGTGCCAATAAAACTTTATTTACAAAAAAAGGCAGTGGACCCCATCTGATGGAAGGGCCACAGGTTGGTGTCCACTGCTTCTTTAACGTACCAGCCCAACAAGAACTGAGAGCACTGATAAGAAACAATGTGGAGTTGGCTCTTCTTTCCTAATTTCTCAATAGACACATGTTTGCAGTTAATACCTCACAGTTATTAATTTAAAATGGAACCTCCAGCGACTCTGAACTGGCAATTAGTTAAAACAAGGTAAACGTGTGAAATGCCTGCCAGTTAGCTATCTGATCTGCATCAATCCACATGTATTAAGTCAGTGAAAGAGCAGAAATGTAATTTTCCAGAACACGCAATCCTACTGCTCTGCATGCCTCTAATGAGGGAAAGCTAATTATTTTATTATCTTAACATAAACCTCCCCAAATTAAATATTTCCAGGGTTATGAATGGTTTGTCTCTGAGCTTCACGAAAGCTTAAAACCAGCCATTTCACTTTGGCAGACAACACTCTCGGTCTCCTCAGGGTTCAAATAAAGCCTTGACATCTTTCAGAGTTTTTTTTTTCTTCTTCTTCTCACATAAAAAATAAGGCACTACTGAATTGTCCTCCTTATAGAGAAGAAGATTCAATACTAATATATCCTATTGCTAGAAGGGTCCAGAAATAGTGAAAGATGCTGGAATAGCCTTCATCCTTCTTTCTTTAAATTCAGCTCTAATTTCCTCAGTGTTAATGGATTTTATTTGCACTTATTTTACATTTTCATTTTGCTTCTTTCATTATTTAATTAATTAATTTTGTACCTGTTATGCATTTCCATTTTATGTCTTTCATAGATAAATACATATATTTATTTATTCCCCTTACAAAAGGGGATTGATTCAGTTATTTGATTATTAATCCTTTCTTAGTTCTCTTCTCCTCCAAGCTAAATAAATCAACTGTTTTTATTCTTTTTTCCAAAATCTATGTTGCTGGATGTGCTAAAATTTGTCATGACAAACCCATTTGGGTGAGTATTTTCTCTCAGTTTATTTAATTCCATGGAATTAAATTTTAGGATAAGAGAGCAATAGGCAGAATAACCAAGTTTGGCTCCTACACAGTCTGTTGTTGGACCCTTAAAAAGCCTAGTGTCATCAGATTTCTTTATCTCTTTGTTCCAAGGTCAACAGAAAGCCATACTTCTTTTAAGCCACCAAGTACAACTAAGTCATAAACATCTGTTCCATGATCATTAGAGTTCATTCCTATGTTTCTTCAGAGAGAGATATCAAGCCAATTTTTAATTTTCCTTACCTGCTTCTGCTAAGATGCCCTCATATGTAAATATTTTCATTTTCCCCCAAATGCAAAATACTTCTCAGTCCTGTTCTCTTTCTTCATTCTCTCTCTCATGCTGATTTTTTTAAATTCCCTTATTCTTCACACAATATCCAGTGCAAATCCATGGCCAATTACTACTCATTTTTGCTATTCTTAATTGAAGTTTGAAGCTTTCAATTACCTAAAATAAATGAGTTCTCTTGGAAATTTGGTGGCAGAGGACAGACCAATGATTGCTATCTGCAACAGTGCCTGCCATCACCAAAAGGCTAAAGTCAAAGAAGGGATGTGTTTCTCCCAGACCTGATTTTCCCTCAGGGAGGAAACTGTGGCAAATGAGAATCCATTACCAATTCCTTTACAATCCCTTAAAGAGAAGTTCATGGCAAAGTCACAGAGGCCCAAAATCTCACAGATAAGCCTATATGAAGGTATTCCAGGCCTTGTTCAAATCCGCACATTTATTACGTATCCTTATATGAAATGCTTAAGAATTACTTATGTAAGGAAGGAAGAAAAGAAGGAAGAATCATTTATATTATTTATGTGATAACAGTTCCCTTAGTACAACTGACCAGTTGTATGTTTTCTTACCAGTTGCTTTAAAGTTTAAAATGCATGAGGAATCATCTGGAATTTTTTTAAAATAATTTTTAAAAATAAAATTGGAGAAAAGGGCTGTGATAGTCTACTTGTCACATTAACTAGATGAGTAAGAGTATTAGATTTAATAAAGGATATAAGTGAATACTCTTTTCTTTTAAGATTTTTTTAATATACTGTATTTTATTTCCAAGTCTTTCAATTAAGTTTCCAAGCACCCAAATTCCATATCTGAGTTTTTTGTGTGTTTCTATGCTTGTTTGTTTCTTTTTTTGTTGTCAGAAGACTCCAAGAATGCATGAAGAGGTAGGCACCAAGGAAATGTTTGGGAATTGACTGTACTTTGTTTAGAGGTTTAGGAACACTCAGGGTTAAAGGGTGCATGTCTTTCCTAAATGAGACAAAATAGATCTCTGAGAATCCAGGCTCAGTTCTTCTCAAAATGTCTATCTCATTGTGCTATCTAGGTAAGCAGGCTACAGAAAAAAACCTATAGCAATTGGTGTAGTGCAGAGTGTTAAAAACTAAAAGGAATAGAAAATTTTTAGAGTTTTTTAAAAAGAAGGAAAACTAAGGGAAATTTGGTTTCCAGTTTTCTGAAATTCAAAGGCCTTATCAGCATTCATAAGACAATGTAACTTCCTAGTCTGCAAAGCTCACGTTCCTGAAGGCCCAGGGGGACTCAGCTTTTGAAGCTGCTGCCTACTCCTCTTGACAAGCTCAGTCTGCACTTTAACTGGAAAAAAGAAAAGGAAAGGAGAGAGAGAATTATTCTTTAAATGCTCAGGAAAGAGAAGAGACATTTGCTTTATCATTATGAATCCATCCTACCAGCTGCAGGTAGTAAAATTTAGCATTTGGTCGGAGAACCCCCGAAAGAAGGTCCATGGAGGATCAGAAAGATACCCTGGGAAGAAAGTGAAAATTATCAAATTCATAAAAGCATAGAATGGTGGTTGCCAGGGGCTGGAGGGAAGGGAAAATGGAGAGGTGATGGTCAAAGCATACGAACTTTCAGTTACACGAGATAAAGAGTTTCTGGAGATCTACTACACAACCTAGTGTCTATAGATAATAATACTGTGTTGTATACTTAAAATTTGCAAAATGAGTCAATCTTGTGGTAGACGTTCCTACACATGCACACACATACTCTCTCTCTCTCTCTCACACACACACACACACACACACACACACACACGATAGTAAAGGAGGAAACTTTGAGAGGTGATGAATATGCTTATGGTATTGATGGCAGGGATGGTTTCACAGGTGTATAGTTGGCCCCAAACTCATGTAGCTATATACCTTAAATACACTTTTTTTTTTTTTTTTTTACATTTCAATGATACCTCAATAGAGTGGTTAAAAAAATTTTGGCTGGTCATGGAAATGACACTGAAACCTTGGTTGTGCTTCCTGGTTCAGTATGAGAGGAATTTGCCTCCACAACAGAGAGAGGAGAAAATAGGGTAACACCGAATTTTCTGTGGCTAATGGGATCAGAAAATTCAGGGACCATGATTGATTTTTAGAAATTATCCTTAATGGTTAAAATAATTAAGCCAGTTCTTCATGAAGGTCAATATCACATTTAAGGATATAAGGCTGCTGTTTAGAAATTTGAAAAAAAAAAAAAAAAGATTATTTCCACCAAACCTGGTAAAAGTAAAAATGCAGTCAAGTAGTATTTAGCATCATGGAAAAATCAACCAATCCTTACAGAGTAGCCCAATGTCTGGAATAGGCACTGGAGGAGGAGGGGCATGAAGAAAGAGGTTAGAAATGCTGGGATGATAATAAATAATTATAGGACATGTTTCTTGTTCATAAAGGGATTGCATCAAATACAGCAGAGGAAAACAACACCTCTGTATTGAAAAATAATAACCACAGGGAAGAGAAATAACTTTAATTGACAACCATGTGTTGAACACTGCATGGGCACTTGATACATATTATCATCTTCTGTTATCCATCTTGTGAGTGGATAAAATATTCCACTTTACCAATAACTAAAGTGACACTCAGAGTTATTTGTTTTGCAAATATGTTTTGCAAGATGCTGAAGTGTCAACTGAGTATTACAAAATCTTTAAAAGACAAGAGATTGAACCCTGGAATATCCATATTTGTGTGTGTGTGTGTGTGCATGTGTGTGTGATGTGTGTATATGTGTGTTTATGCACATATGTATATGTATATATAAATTATATATATATATATAGTATGAATTCTGTGAAATGTGCTTCTGTCAGTCTTTTTAGTCACCAAGGTTTTATGTGGGGTTTACATCTCTGCTATTTTCCAACTCCCATTGTCAAGGCTGTAACATGATGCTTATAGTACAAGCAGACTTGTAGTCTGAAATCCCAGCTTGACCATGAGTGAACTATATGTCCTTGAGCAAGTTATATAAGCTGCTTTTAGCTTTCTCAACTACAAATGAGAGCTAATGAAATCTACTCCACAATATTTGCGAACATTAACTCTTTAAGCCAGAGCACAGTGGCTAGTGTATACAAGAGCATTCAGTAAAAGTTTGGTGTTAATTTTATGTTTGCTGTTCTGCCTCCAACACTTTAAATTGTAATCAGCACAGAGTACACAATCGATAAATATTTGTTGATGATTCCTTAGACGTATTATTCTCTCCCAATTTTTTTCTGTAAAGATAAATCTCCTCCATGCCAGACAAATGTAAAAGGCATGGAAGGCTTAGCCTCTGTCCAACTTGACCTGCTTTGTGTGAGCTGGACCTTCACTCCGGCATGAGAAAATGAGAATCAAACACACGTGAAGAAAGGCTAGACAGCCTCTCTGCTGAATGAATACAGCAGGCTTCTCTAGCAACGTGTTCTCCTTCAAAGAACCCGGATTCCATTAACTTGAGGTCAGCTTCCCTCATTGTACCTCTTGTTTGTCTCCCCTCCCCAGACATTTATTTTCCTGACATTGCAGGGATGAGTTGAGCAAACAAAGGAGAAATAGAGCTGTAACTAACCACCCCCACAGAGCCAACAGGACCCCAGTGTGAAATGAGACGCTCAAGTTATTATTTTACCTGCTTAAAGGAAACCCATGGGTCTGGGTGAAAGAAGGGAACAGGAAGAGAAAAGGCGGTGAATGTGTAAACATGAACTAAGCCAGCTCCAGAGTCAATAATCCTCACTCTTTTTATAGAAATATTAGCTACTTTCATTTGTTCTATTTCAAGAGCTACATGCCAGTGCAAAGGATCCTATTAAAATGTCATCACTTCTACCACAGGCAAAGCTAACATTTATTGAGAAACTCCCATGTGCCAGTGTTTGCGCACATCACTTTACATACATTTCCACATTCAAGACTCATAATGGCCCTTGGAAGTGATAGCACCCCGATTTTTAGATGAGGAGATTGAGGCTCAGAAACCTAACCACCAGCTGGAAAAACTGCTATTGTTGCATTAAGTCAGTCTGGCTCCAGAATGCTTATATTTTAATCTTATAACTTGTAGCCATACAGGAAGGTTTTGTGATGTTAATTACTTCTTTGAAATGAGCAAACCTCGAGAGGATTTAACCATCTTTCTTGTTGCATGGAATTTTTGTTCATGGTCATATTTATAGTGAAGAGGTGTTCATCTATACTTAATCAACCAACATTCTATTCATCAACAGATGCTTTCTTGAGTGCCTTTTAGGTACTTGTTTAAGCCTATGTGACTTTCTTTCATTCTTTCTTTCTTTCTTCTTTTTTTTTTTTTTGAAGTATAACTGCCATTTATTTATTTATTTTTTCTGGAGAACAGCTTTTGTTCAGTCCCTTCAGTAAGAACTTAGCTCCTTACATGGGCTTTGGTGGAGGTCGTGGGGCAGCACCCACGGGTCTAAATCGGGTGGGGGTGTTCGGTCTTTCTGTGCTTCACGAGAGCGATTCCTGACTACCTTGCTATGAGTGGCACAACTCACACAATAATGTAGTTTCACATACAGCTTGGGAAGCACATAGGCTTTGAAGACACTCGCTTCGGAAATATCCTGACTGCGGCGGCCTCTACTATGTTCCGAATAACGAACTTCTTAATGGCCTTGTCCTTGGGCGCACAACGGGCACAGTTGGTGCAGCGAATAGGCTGCACGTGGCCACGGCCTTTTTTGGCACGACCATTATTCCTTCTTTTCTTGGTCATCGTGGATGCGAGACCTGAGATAGCAAGCCTATGTAACTTTCTAAAGGACTTTGTCATTAAATAGATACATGGAAAGTTTACGGTAGACATTCCATTCATTAAAGCAGTAGGGTAGAGTTCACAAATCTGTTTTCACATGCATTCATTCATTTAGTTCTCAAACCAAAGCCCTAGGGTATATTGCTTTTCTCCTACCATTCTCCAGTTGAGAAATAGGGATGCACATGGCTTGTTAACAGCACAGCCAGAACCCAAATCTTGTGCTCTTCCTACTCCAAGCCCAATGCCTTCCCCCCTGAATCACAGCTATCTGCTATGATGACACTGTACTTGGAATCAATCCAGTATGAACCATCCCTTCCATCAGATGCTCCCTATCAGCAGATGAGCAAAGCATAGCGGCTGGGTTGGTAGTTCAGTGTAACTAAATATTCATCAAAAGTGTGCACATTAACAGCCACACACAATAATTAAACCCAAATTAATTTCCTCAGTTAATACACGCCACAGAATTAAATTAAACCTCAACAGAAAACAGGGCAGACTGTAACTATTAATCCTCCCATAAGCAACAATAATTATTTTTGCCAACATTTATTTCATTTGCATATATGATGTTACATCGCAAATTTTCACATACCAGTGACAATTCTCTCTGCTTTCCCAGATTGAGAATTAAGCAATATATTAGTTCACATAGTCTGTCAGCAAAAAATTTCCACGGATCCAGTTCAAGAGCAAACTGTTAACATTTAGGGCAGCTGAGTTCATTAATGTTAGTGCTATAATTCACAATGGGACCCACTGATTGCAAATATGTGTGTGGTATAACATATACCCCATTCATGACTGAAGAATAATTTGTGATATATGGAAAGTGCCTACAAGTTGCATATGAAATACTTTAAAAATTAATATAGTCATCATTTTATAATGATTCAATAAATTCTTACTGGAGATGTCTTATGTAAGCAGAGCTATTGGTTGTGGGAATATAACAGTGCAAAAATAGCCACAGCTCCTTTCCTCAAAAATCTTACTTTTAGTGGGAGACAAACATAGCTACGGCTAGAAACTAAACAGTTCATGCTAACGTGTATAATGCCCACTTCAGGAAACAAAAAGTGCCTGAGAAATTAATATGAACCTGTTACTGGTTAGATTGTGAAACTCTGAACAAGTCATTTCACCTGTCTAAACTTTAGTTTCCTCATCTGTAAAAGCAGGCATGAGGTGCAGATAAAAAAAAAAATTAATGATGATAATATCTGCTGCATTCAGTGCATGCTCTCTATATACCAAGCATTGTATTCAATGCTTTGCGTGTGTCTTTTTTTTCCCTTCAGCAATCCTGTAAGGTGAAATTAACATTATCAGTATTGTCATCTTACAGGGTTAGAGAGGTTAACTGTGGTCACACAGCCAGTATGGGATATGATAGGTTTTGAATTTGGTTAAGAGGAGTTTAGAGGTACTCTTATTTACTCTTAAGTCATTTTGCCAAGTATGGAATTCAGAGACAGACATTAGATACTTCTCACACTACCTCATGAACAATCAGGACAGGGGCGCCTGGGTGGCTCAGTCAGTTGTGTCTGCTTCGGGGTTGGGTCAAGATTCCAAGGTCCTGGGATGGAGACCCGCATTGGGCTCTCTGCTCAGTGGGGATCCTGCTTCTCCCTCTCCCTCTGCCTGCCCCTCTGCCCACTTGTGCTCTCTCTGTGTCAAATAAATAAATAAAGTCTTAAACAGACAAACAAACAAATAAAAACTCAATCAGGACATTCACCAAAAGGAGTAACCAGGCTTTTTCCTTCCCAACTACCAACTAACATTTTATGTCTTAACTGGTAGTTCAACCATGATGAAACAACAAAACAAAACAAAAAGACAAAACAAACAAACAAAACACATAATGAAACTCTTAATAACAAAAATGTTGTCTCTAGTGGATGCAGTTCTGCAGTTTTCATACAAAGCATATGCAATTATTGAGAAGAAACATATGTGAACTCCAGCACAGAGCTGTTTATTGGCAACTGATTAATATTTCCTTGGCTATGAGTTTATTGGGAAGTTATGAGTCCTTTATAAATAGAATCGAAAGACTGTCAATACTCTCACTGTTCAAGTACCACGTTTTATTAAGGAAATGGAAAAAAATAAGGAAATGGAAAAAAAATCTGTGACTTTGGGTGAGGATAGCTACTAAATAAATAAAAGGATTGGTTGTCTACATGGAGTCCTGCCAAATAATATTTTTCAAGATATGCCTTAATACTTTATTAAATAGGCAAATAAATAAACAAAAGGACATAGAAAGAGAATAGTATAAACAAACCCTAGAGTCCTTTCACTGAGAATTTCACTGGTTGCAGCATATTGCAAAAATCAAGATCCCATATAACATTTATATCCACTGTTTCTATGGACCTTTAAAAACAAATAGAAAATATGGTTACCACAAGGTTGAATTGCTCTAACATAGTCTATTTGTAAATGCAGTGGATTCCAGTTTTTATCTTCCCAAATGTGAAGGAATTGACCTTCTGGTCTTATGTATCACTTCAGCTTCCTTGACAGAATCTCTTTCCTCCCTTCCAGTGTTTGCCTCTCCGTCATATAAGAACCAGTCCTCCTTCTGATGGCTCCTGATTCCTGTGTGGGAATCAACGTAGTCTAAGGGAAGTTCATTATTTTCCAGAGGGGGGTATGGCCTAGGCAAGATGGGCATCTTATTCTACGGGACAGCACTGGTGGTTATTACTACTTGCCAAGACTCTGAGCTAAGCGGGAGATGATTATGGTATTAAAAGCTCACGAACCCCAATATTCCTTGACATAGAATAAAGAAATAAATTGTGGTATGGCCATACAACGGAACATGAGATCAAACCCTACAAATCACAAAGAATGTATAAACTGATCACAATGGCGAGCAGGCCTGCTGTTGCAGCATCAGATGGTGGCAGGAGGGTATCTGAAAATGGTACTCCTGGGGCGCCTGAGTGGCTCAGTCAGTTAAGCATCTGCCTTCAGTTGGGGTCATGATCCCAGGGTCCTGGGATTGAGCCCCTCGTTGGGCTCCCTGCTCAGCGGGGAGTCTGCTTCTCCTTTGCCCCCCCCCCCCCGCTTGTGCCTTCTCCCTCAATAAAGAAATGGAATCTTAAAAAAAAATAAAATGAAAACGGTATTACAATGCTGCAAGGGTCAATACACTGGTGTTAATATGTAATGATACATTATGTGAGAATGATAACGTGAAAGGCTTCCCGAGAACCTTCACAATGATAGGATGCTTTGCATCAAGAGAGCACTGAACCTGGCCATGAGGCAGCAGATCTCACCTAAAAAGCAGGGGACAAAATACGAGGATACACTCTATCTTGAACCATATCTGAAATAAATTATTTGGGAAAGAAAAGAGAGAGAAGAATGGGCAAAGAAATAATCATGGAATTGAAATCTGTGGTTGCAGCTGCCCTCAAATATTTTTAAGAAGTTGGAAAAACCTGAGGTACCTGGGTGGCGAAGTGGGTTAAGTATCTGACTCTTGGTTTCAGCTCAGGTCGTGATCTCAGGGTCATGGGATGGAGCCCGGCGACGGGCTCCGCGCTCAGGGCAGAGGCTGCTTGACTCTTTCTCCCTCTTGCTCAGCCCCTCCCCCTGTGCACTCCCTCTCTCTCTCTCTAAAATAAATAAATAAATAAAATCTTTAAAAAAATAATTTGGGTAAACCTGAAATGTATAATTTAGAACTATTTGAGCTGTAAATGCATTACTTTAAATAAATGTGTATTGTAATTATTTTTTAAAAAAAGAACATAAACTACAACTGACCCTACAACATGGATGAATCTCACAAACGTGAAACTAGCTCAGAAAAGACAGAAAGAAGAGATTACTAGTTGTGTGACAGCACTGCACTTACAAAAAGCTCAAAGCCAGGCAAAACCAATCTGTGGCAAAAGTCAGGATAATGCCCATCCTAGGGGCAGTACTGCCTAGCAGGAGCATAAATGGAACTTCTAGGGGCTGGCAAGGTGCTACTTCCTAATCCAGGTTCTGCATACTGGCATGCTTATTGTATATCATGCATCAGGCTGTACAGTTAAGATCATACTTTTCTTGATGTATGTTAGATGTCAAGGAAATATTTGCTTAAAAAAAACATCCTCTTTGCAAATTCACACACTAGCAACAAACGGAGTCTTTCTCCTAGATGTAATCTAAAGATTCACTACCATACCTTAAGAAATCCTGCCTCAAGCCAGAGAAATAATAGTAGTCTACATAATAGACCAATGGAGGGTCCCTATCTGTTGGATGACCATTTCCCCAAGGCGGAGTTGGTGACCTTCTCCTACACTTTCAGAGGACCACAGGGCTTCCTTGGATCACAGCATCTATCTCTCTGTATTAAACATGATTGTTTCCTAGCCTGCCTCCACCGGATTCACTTCCTTGAGCACATGAACTGAATCTTTAACTGCAAGACCTTAGCACCAAACAGGGTACCTGACAGATAGGGATGTTCCATAACTATCTGTGGAATGAGTGAATGGATGAAGATATGAATTCATCCTACAGGCATAAACTGTATTGAGCTGGCAGGAAAGAGAGAAGAAGGACATGCATCTAGCGATGGGGAGCAATTGCACATAAATCCTGACACACGCACATTTACAAGTTTGAAGAGAAAGGAGAACTGAGGTACCAATAAGCAGCCTGAAACCCATTGGAGGACAGATGCTATTACTTTGCTTTATAAGAGCCTTGAGTGGAACTATACAGAGTCTGATACTTTTTACTATTTAAAGGGCCCAAGGTGGTGCTAGAGCTGTAATATTAGTAATGAAAGCAAATGTGTGAGCTACTTGGACCTATTAAAGATAAGTTATTTCAGGTGCATTCAGAATAAGTACACATGGAGAGGTAGAGCCATTTCTTTTTTATCTTTTCTGGGGATGAGTCAGAGAAATAAGGATGTCTGAATTCTCCACATAAAGCTCCAAATGTCTTTCGGTCACTAATTTACAATTTTTTTGTACTATAGGCAGAACCAATATTTTATGTGCATAAGCATGCCATATTTAGTATGATCTAATGTTACAAATGCCCCACAACCTTAGGAAAGTACCAGGTGTCCACTACACATTCAGTAAATGAAATGGATTCTATCAAGCCCGACCACTATCTGTGTGCCATTAAAAAAGAGAAGAAGAAAGAAAGAAAGAAAGAAAGAAAGAAAGAAAGAAAGAAAGAAAGAAAGAAAGGAGGGAAGAAGAGCATGCCTGAAAGAGAGGACAGAAGAGAGACAGAGAAAGGGAGGTAGAAAGGTAAAGACAGAGAGGATGGAAAGAAGAAAAAAAGAAAATGAGGGAAAGAGAGAGAGTGAGAGAGAAAATAGAGGAAGCAAAGTGGGTATCAGAAAGATGGCAGATTCTAACAAAACATTCTGGAGGTTTTACAAAAGTGAAAATTAAAAAAAACTTAAACAACAAGGTGAATTCTGAATGTTCACTAATAAGAGATGGTGTTATTAAATTAAAGCTAATGATGCTAACACAGATCGAAAAGGGAAGGACAAATGATGATAGGACATAATTACTTTATTTTCCGGTACTATGGGAATTTCTGCTTAGATGTTCAGATCTCTGAAATGATCTGAGCTACAGCAAGAATCGAAGGAGGGAATAGACTGTGGAGAAATGCACCAGACTGGAAAGTCATCACCAATGAAGGGAGTTCATTCAACACCCTGTTCTTCAGATTTGGGAAAATATGAAATCAAAAGAAAGGTTATTTATACCAAAAGACAAGCAAGAATGCCCATGTGTCTATATTTCATTGGAGGGCTGACATAAATACTATTGTCCAGGCTATTAGAAATGATGTCATAATGCATAATTCTTTAAATCCTTGTTATTCATCCATTGTAGACAGCCTGCTGTTAACTTATGAAAGGAACTTTCTTATTCTTACACATCATTTTATACTATAGTTTGGTATATAGGATAAAGGCAACCAAAGTGACTAAATAAAGGAGCTAGATGATATATGGTTCTCTCTCAGCAGTAGACTGTATTACTATTTGCCCCCAATTCTCTCTTTAGCATGTTCCTCCCTAGGGGTGAATTATATGTTCCTACTCTGCTGAAGCCAAAATGTTTCATTTTGTTTAATCGGAAGAAGGCAGAAGTGACATCTATCTTTTCTAAGTAGAAGCTCTAGAGCCAGGATGTGAGTGCCAGGGTA